>NC_133666.1:541262921-541503067 GCF_037893015.1 Macrotis lagotis | reverse complement strand
TAATACATGACTGCTGCTGTGTCACACTATTTATATTCAGCTTTCAAACTGTTAAACCACAAAGATTTGTTTTGTTTTATACAAAGTACTTTTTAGTTACATCTCTTCTATTCTGTACTAGTATAGTAAAATTATTTTGAAGATAATTGCTAATAGATCTTATATTTATCTCTATTTTGTTATTTTATTATTTTATCATCATCATTATTATTGCTATATTTGTGATTTTGTTTTGTGGAAACATTCTAGTGAGGAAACTCCCCCTACCATTGCATGTTGATAACTGTTCTTCAAGTTTAATTCTTAGGGAGCTTCCTGAGAGATTAAGTGCCTTGTGAAGAGTTACCCAGGCAGTAATGCATCAAAGGCAAAACTTGAAACTAGGTTTTCCTGACCTTGAGGTCACCTTTCTATTATGCCATACTGGCAAATTTTTTTTTTTTGTTTCATCTTATGGCATTATGATAGAAGTGATTCTTTTGCAATATATGACTCTAATGCTGCTTCTTACTTTAAATCCTATGATTCAGTGAAGACCTAATTCGCTCTTGTTTCAATCATCTTGGTTTAGTTGGTTTGCCTGAATCAGAGTCACTTATACTTGTTATTGGTTATTTCTTCCCTTTAGCCACTTTCCTACATGCTTCTACTGTTTAATCTCTCCTGAACATAAGTCTCTTCCTACCCCAATTCATCCTCAGTTCAGCTGTCAAATTGATCTTCCTAAAACACAGATCTGACCATATCATCTCATTCAATAAACTTTGATATGGTTTCTAAGGAAGCGATCAGGAACCATTATGATCCCATCTCTATCTGTCTTTTCTTCAGACTTCTGCCTTTATTTAGCTTTTAAAACTTTTATAACCTGGCCCCTTTTTACCTTTCCAGTCTTTTACATCTTATTCTTCTCCATACACTCTATGTATTAGCTACATTGACCTTTCTGTTCCTTGCACACTACACTCCCAACTACCAACTCCAAACATTTTTACTTTTTCTGGTGCTTGGAGTGCTATAATTCCTCATCCTTGGCTTTCTTCAAATCTCATCTGAAGTCCCACCTTCAAGGATAAATCTTTCCCAGTCTTAATTCCAGTGCCTTCCCTTCGAGACTGTCTCTAATTTATCCTGTATGTAACTTATTTGTACAGTTTTTTTGCATCTCTCTCTCCTCTCTCTCTCTCTCTCTCTCTCTCTCTCTCTCTCTCTCTCTCTCTCTCTCTCTCTCTCGACTTACAAGATCCTTGAGAGTAGGAACTTTTTTTCTAATCTTTCTTGTCAACATCATTTAGTGGTGTCCAGCACAGAAACAGGCACTTCTTGTTGTTTGTCTTTCATTTTCAAAGAGCACCAATGACATCAAGGGATGACTTGCTTGTGAATTAGATTTAAATGAGACAAAGTTGCACACCATAGTCAACCTCACTTTCTTCCAGTCATCTTCAGCTGCCTTTGTGGCTGTGGGAACAAGTTGTTATCTGCCCATTCCACCTAGGAAGTCTTCATCTGCTTGGGGAAGACATCCCCTAACTCATTGGTGGATCTGAAACCTGTCAGTTACCCTTATTCTGGTTTAAACCCATCTTCTGAGAAGGTTTACCAGCCAGGATGTGACTGCTGCTCATACTATGGCTTCTTGGAGCCATGGATGAGAGTTGTATGGCTGGTGGACACTAATGGTGGAGGAACAGCCCTGACAAAGGTTTGGCAAGCCCTGATCCAAGAGATGCTTGTCCTACCTGAATTCCCATACGTTCTGTAACTTAGCACAGTGTCCTGGAATTTAATTAACACTAGATGGACTGGTTGTCTGAATACATTAGCACCAGGCTCTCCTTTTTCTTTAGATTCTATGGTAGGGCTTCAAAGCAGGGATCCTTTAAATTTGGGGACCCATGTCTATTCACTTCACAGGTTTCCACCTGATTGACCTTCTCTTCCTATTTGGAGAATATTCCATATATTGGATCTCCAGATACATGCTCTTTTGCAGGTTGACTTTGGTTCTCAGCTTAGTGGTAGAACTGAAACATCTGTTATGCTCTCAGTTTTCAACACATTCCCTCCATATCTTTTATAATATTTCTGTATTCTTTTCTACATCCTCAGGAGAATGTTAATAAGAATTCATAAAAATGCTTTTTATATGCAATAATTAATTAATAACACATAATTCCCCCTTTCCCCCCAACCGATTTCCTTGATATCAACTACTGTTGGTCAAGGTGATAATAATAATGACTAGCATTTATATAGAATTTAAAGATTTCAAAAGTACTTTACAAATAATAATTTATCCTTGCAACATTCCTTGTATGTAGGTGCTATTATTATTAGAGCTGTAAGGAACCTGAGTGTACAAATAATACAACATTTCCATTTTTTTTGGATGAGAAAACTGAAGCAAGCAATTGGCTAAATGACTTGCTCAGGATCACACAAATTACTAAATGTCTGAGGCAGGATTTCAATTAATTGCCATTGCCTCCAGGTTAACTCTACTGGGCCAAACTTGGCAAACCATACAATAAAGAAATGATCCTATTGTCTTATAAAGACAATTTGATAACAGGTTATTGATAAAGATTGTGAATGAACTCTTATTATTTCCCCTTTTTTTATACTATTGTCTTTTTATCTGTACATAGTTGTCCATTTCTTCTCTACATAAATATCAATATTGTATTAGAATAATAATTCTTATTTGCTATGCTGTACAATTACAAAAATTCTTTGCTTCCATGGTTTAGAGGCCATGGTTCTAATTTCAGTTCATCTCTTGGACTTCCAGTAAGGCACAAACTGATTTGAAAAAAAAAGAGGAACAAGCAGATTTTCTAATAGCTTCAAGTAAACCAATATAGCTACAGACACTATAGCATGCACCTGTAAATAACACTACACACACACACACACACACACACACACACACACACGAGTTTGTTTTGTCTACTTTTAAGAATGCTTGGCTTGGTCAATAGTCTAATTTCCCATTTAGCTCAAATGAATCCATCATAGCCTAGTGGCTGATGTTATTGCTTTGAATCAATATCATGAAGAGGTAAATGGACATTTTGGAGCCTTCAGCAAACCTGTAATGTACGGTCCAATTGAATTCTATTTCTATAACCCGATCTAACACCTTTTGGGAACTCTGGCCGTATAGTTGCTATCGTTATGTTTAAGAGTAGGTATGAGAATTCTCCCTTCACCTTTGATTATAGAGTAAGCAGAAGACAGAGGAACAAGCATTAGAAGCATGTGCTGATCTTATTATTATCCCACAATGTTTAAAGGAAAGGTGGATTGTTGGGGAAACAAAGTATATAGAGGTTAAACCAGGATTTCCTTCTCTTCTTGGCACTGGTAGGAGGCAGAAGAATCACATTTCTTTTAGTCTGGAATTCTTTCTCCCTGTCCTCCAGCCCTATAACCACCCCTTTTGCTCCCCCTATAAATCTCATCCACTCTTTCAATTGGAGGCAAAATCTGCTACAATGATGTAAACCACTTATATCCACTTATGGTTATGGTAGAAAGTGCTAGGGCTTAGGGTAAAGAAGACCAGAGTTCAAATCCAGCCTCGGATGCTATCTAGGTGACTCTGGGCAAGTCATTTAACCTCTACTTCAGTTTCTTTGTTGTATAATGGGGACCATAATAAGTGCTTACCTTCCTGGGTTGTTGCGAGGATCAAATAAGATAATATTTGAAAAGTACATAGAACTGAGTCAGGTACAGAATAGGTATTTAATAAATACTTGTTTCCTCCCTTCCTTTCCTTCCTACCTTCCTCCCTCCTTTCTCCCCTCCCTCCCTTCCTTCCTTCCTTCCTTCCTTCCCTCCCTCCTTTCTTCCCTCCTTCCTCTCTTTTACCACTTTCCTTCCTTCCCTTCCTTCCTTCCTTCCCTCCCTCCCTCCCTTCTTCCCTCCTCCCTCCCTCTTACCACTTTCCCTCCTTCCCTTCCCTCCTTCCTTCCTCCCTTCATTCCCTCCATCCTTCTCCCTCCCTCCCTCTCTCCTTCTGCTCCCTCCTTCCTTCCTTCTTCCCTTCCTCCTTTCTTCCCTTCCTTCTTTCCTTTTCTCCTTACCACTTTCCCTCCTTCCTTCCTCCCCTCATCCCTTCCATTCTTCTGCCTCCCTCTCTCCCTCTGTTCCCTCCTTCCTTCTTCCCTTCTTTCCTTCCCTTCCTCCTTCCTCCCTTCCTTTTTTCCTTTCCTCCTTACCACTTTCCCTCCTTCCTTCTTTCCTTGATTAACCCATTTTATAGAATACGATAGCTCATAATACAGAGACCTCTATTTCTGTAGAGTATAATTGCAGTACTATAGATTTGTGTGTGTGTGTGTGTGTGTGTGTGTGTGTGTGTGTGTGTGTGTGATACTGGTTAGAGTTATAGTGGGCCTTATCTGGTGCCAGGTCACTTGGGAATTTTCTTTTCCAATCTCTAACCACTGAACTGCTTTCTGTTTTGTATACTTAAGAAAAGCACTTTAAAACTTTTTTTTTGGTTTTTGCAAGGCAGTGGGGTTAAGTGACTTGCCCAAGGTCACACAGCTAGGGAATTACTAAGTGTCTGAGATCAAATTTGAACTCAGGTCCTCCTGACTCCAGGGCCAGTGTTCTATCCATTATATCACCTGGCTGCCCCAAGGAATGCTCTTTAATTAGTCTATCTAAATGTATTTGTAGGCTCCTGGAAGGCAAATTTTCTAGAGGAAAAAAGCTCTTGACAGCCATTATGAACATTTAATGTACATAGAATTTTAGAACTGTAAGGACCCATTGAAAACATCTAATCTGATCCCCAAATTTTTCAGATAAGTAAACTGAGGCAAAAAAGATTAAATTATTCATTCAAGAGTATGTAAAAGATTCAGATCTTATCTTTAGCTATTGTTTCGGATCATGTAAGTCATTACTTTTCTTCTAGTAAATATTTGGGGGGTTTATTTTATTGGCACTATTCTGTGGCATATCATAGGATATTTCTTACTAGAATATTTCTTAGTCTGACACTTATTCAGACATTGACTTCTTAAAGGAGGTTATTCTATTATGTTTTTGTTTTTGTTTTTGCAAGGCAATGGGGTTAAGTAACTTGCCCAAGGTCACATGACTAGGTAATTATTAAGTGTCTGAGGCTGGATTTGAATTGAGGTCCTCTTGATTCCAGGGCCGGTGCTCTATCCATTGCACCTCCTAGCTGTCCTATATGTTATTTTTTTGAAAAGGTAATGGACTGGTCACAGGCAAGGGTGGCAGATGACAACTGGATAGATCAAGTTTTCTTCTGATGTATATCCTTTCAATATTAGGGCAAAGTGAGGAAGACTTCTAGCACACTGAAGGGATCTGCTGTGTTTATGATAGGACAGAGACATGATTTTTCACAGAATTAACAGTGATCTTTATCTTTGGAAGAAATATGTGTCAATAAAATCATAGATCAAATTGTATATCCAGGAATGACCATGTCTTCCTTGATCAGTATGTAGTGTGTTGGATTTGCCTCTTTCAATTTAAGAAAGTTGAATTTTTTTGCTTCAGATATTTAAAACCTTTGTAATCCTGCAAAAGTCACTTACCATCAGTCTCTCTGTTTCCTCATATAAAATCAGAATAATAATAGCATTTACCTCCAAGGATTGTTGTGAGGATAAAACGATATAATATTTGTAAAGTGCTTCACAAATCTTAAAGAACAATGTAAATCATATTTATTATTAATAAGTACAACAGAGTCTTGGAATAAATATACTTTGAGGCCCATCTTAGTTGAGCTGGACGTAATTGGTAAGCTATGTACATAACGATTATTTTCTTTTCTTTCTGTTGGGATCTGTGATTTTTATAAAGTGAATGTCTAGCACATAAATGTCCTTAATCTTTGCAGCTCAGAAACTCTCTGTAATTATAGTCTTAGAGAGTTGCCTGGGAAACTGAAAAGGGAAGTCACTTGTCCAGGGTCACATAATCATTATATCTCAGAGGCAGAATTTGAACTCAGACCTTTCTGATTCCAAGGTTCATTTTCTATTCAATATAACAACTCGACTATTATAGATCTGAAGATCACTCCAAAGGCAGTTCTACTGATGTGGCATTTTTGCAACCATAATAGGAACAATAAAGGTGGACAGGCCAGTTCGGTATTCATCAACCAATTCTTTGAGCAAAAAAATGAGACTGATCACAAATCAGAGACAATGACAAACATTGCCAAACCCCTAGATACCCATGGCATCCTTGGATCCAAGGACAATCCCTGCCCACATGAGATTATTGCATCTCTGTCTGCCAGCTATACCCACTTCTACTGAGAATGATAATTGCCAGTGCTTTATCTTCAATTGCAAAGGAGATCAGCTATGTGCCCCCACAACTGAGAGATGACATGAGGCAAGGTTCCCAGATCCATCACAACACTATGAAATTTGCCTTTAAACAACAGAGAGTGCTGCTCATGGAAAGCCTGCAGGATTAGACTTCTATTTAAAGCAGTTTCCCAACAGCCAGTTTTACCCATCTTAAGCAAATGTCCTGTCAGAGGAAGGATGATTGGAATCAGTCACCTCTAGCAATGAAATGTTTAAGAGTCAGAAACTGACAGCTTGAGTAAATCTTCCTGGCAAGTGAACTTATTTAAAATAAATGTATAAAAGATTATGAAGCCAAGGAAAGCTTAATTAAAGTTTAGTAGAGATTGAAACATATATGTTTAGGAACACAAATTCCCTTTTTTTCATACTCAATATTCATTAATTCTCCTCATCCATTTCAAATTTATCCTTTTGCTTTTCTCATATTGATAGTGTGGCTACTATTTTCATCTTGGTAGTTAACATAATCCTAAGGGAGTAAATTTGCCTAGGCAGTGAACTTGCCCACATGGAACCCATTTCACCATTCATATTAGTCAATGGTATTTCTGATCCCAGGATGGTCAGTGAACTGGGAGCTTGAGGGAGTTTGTTCAAAATAAAATAGATTTTTAAAAAAAATTTAGCACTTTCATCAAGAAGGTGATATTCTTTGTTCATTACCTCACTCAGAAAAGCACCTTGGACATTAAAATGGGGCATCAAAAAATGATAGGGCAGCCAGGATGCTGAATTCAAGGAGTGCAGGAGAGACTCTCAGAAAGTTGCCCACTCTACACTCCTGGGATGCATGGGCAAGTTTCCATGAATTACATTAGACTTCATCTAGAATTTTAAAATTGAAAGTCCTAGTTTCATTACTAGGTATTTGTGAAATGTTATTGCTATCATTTTATTAGCTATTCAATCTAATTTCTCACTCTTTTCCAAGTGTGAGACTGCATTTTCCACACACCTCAGAGAGAGAAGAGAGTCTCCTCTGGCAACACTACTCAATTCCTATTTGCTTGGCCTTGGTACTTGGGTGCAAGGAATAATGAACTGATCATTCCTTAAGGAGTCATGTACTTGATGGCAAAGCTATTTTTGTAAAGTCTATTTTAATGTGTCTAGAAATAACTATACAGATTAGAAGAGTCCTGGAACTTCCCCTTGAAGATTACGGGTCTCTTTCTGGAAGCAGAAATAACATGTAATAAGAGGCATTATCATATGCCTTTCTGCTGTACCCTAAGGACTACTGAACTTTTCCATTTCACTTGCAATTGAAATCTTTCCTATGTGTTACTTCCTCATTAGAATGTGAGCTCCTGAACAGCAGGGTCTTCCTTAAATTTTTATTTACATTCTCAATACTTAGCATAGTACTTTACATCAGGAAATACTTCATAATATTTTAGTCATTAATTTATCTATATAATTCTTTATCTATTTTCCCTTGCTTCCCATTACACATTTCTATTTTTTTTTTTTTGCTTTTTCTAAGAAGCAATGGCTAAATGTTTTGGCCAAATTTGGAGTTATATTATTTCAGTATGGAAGTGATTTCTCAATATCTCTTAAAATCTCATTGGTCTTTCTGTTGCTTTTTCATAAGACAATCTGTGCAAATAATGTCTTAATTCACATTTCATTCAAATAAAATTATGAATTTAGTATAATTTTAAAGCAATGTAAAATCTTACAAAGGACAAAAATAGCTTAAAAAACAATCATATTGACTTTATGTGATGAGTAGGCTTAGTTTTGCTATGGTGTTTCTCAAATGTATCATTGATGATATTGATATGTTTCTTTCTCAGTACTAATCAAGATTGATAGGTTTGTTGCCTTCTCAATAGTTTTAACAGAAAATCTGATTTCACATAAATAAGATATTATGAATAGTAATACAAATCACAGAATCAGGGATTTTGAGAGAAGGGACCTTAGTGGCCATCTAGTTCAACCTCTGCATGATAATAAGCTTCACTATACCATAACCAACAAATGGTTGCCCAGTCTCTTCTTGAAGGCTTCCAAGTAGAAGGAATAGGTCACTTCTCTAGGCAGCCCATTCCATTTTTGGATAGCTCTAATTGTTAGGATTGGGGCAGCTAGGTGACTCATTGGATAGAGTGCTGAGCCTGGAGTCAGGAAGATGAGTTCAAATCTAGCCTCAGATACTTACTAGCTATGTGACCCTGAGCAAGTCACACAACCCTGTATGCTTTGGTTTTCTTATTTGTAAAATGATCTGGAGAAGGAAAATACAAATCTTTGTAATATATTTGCTAAGAAAATCCCAAAATGGAGTCATGAAGAGTTAGACATGTCTGAAATGAGTCAACCACAAATTGTTAGAAAATTTTCGTCACTTCAAGTCTAAGTCTGCAACTTCTCACTAAATGGTTCTGCCCTCTGAGGCCAAGTCAAATTTTTCCTTCAACTGTCCTATCACAAACTTGAAGGTAGTAATAACATGCCTTTTCCTATACCCTAGTATACCCTTCTTCAAACTAAAGATATCTAGTCCCTTTACCTTTATCTTATATGATATGTACTTAAGGCTCTTCACTATCCAGGTTGTCTTCTATATATTCTAGTTTTCACTGACATTCTTTTTTTAAAATTTTTATTAAAGATATTATTTGAGTTTTACAGTTTTCCCCCAATCTTGCTTCCCTCCCCCCACCCCCACCCCACAGATAGCACTCTGTCAGTCTTTACTTTGTTTCCATGTTGTACCTCGATCCAAATTGGGTGTGATGAGAGAGAAAGCATATCCTTAAAGAGAACAGAATTCTCAGAGGTAACCAGATCAAACCATAAGACATCTGGGTTTTTTTTTTTCCGAATTAAAGGGAATAGTCCTTGTACTTTGTTCATACTCCACAGATCCTTATCTGGATACAGATGGTACTCTCCTTTGCAGACAGCCAAAAATTGTTCCCAATTGTTGTGCTGATGGAATGAGCAAGTCCTTCAAGGTTGAACATCACTCCCATGTTGCTGTTAGGGTGTACAGTGTTTTTCTGGTTCTGCTCATCTCACTCAGCATCAGTTCATGCAAATCCCTACAGGTTTCCCTGAAATCCCATCACTCCTGTTTTCTAATAGAACAATAGTGTTCCATGACATTACATATACCACAGTTTGCTAAACCATTCCCAAATTGAAGAACATTTACTGGATTTCCAATTCTTTGCCACCACAAACAGGGCTGCTATAAATATTTTTGTACAAGTAATGTTTTTACCCTTTTTCCTCTAAGAATTTGGGTGCTGTCCCACTGGGTGCATATATATTCAATATTGAAATGACTTTATTGTCTATGGTACCTTTTAGGAGGATAAAGTTTCCTTCCTTATCTCTTTTAACGCTATTTATTTTTGCTGCTGCTTTGTCTGAGATAAGGATTGCTACACCTGCTTTTTTTACTTCAGCTGAAGCAAAATATATTTTGCTCCAACCTTTTACCTTTACTCTATATGTATCTCTCTGCTTCAAATGAGTTTCTTGTAAGCAGCATATTGTAGGATTCTGGTTTTTAATCCACTCTGCTATTTGCTTATGTTTTAAGGGAGAGTTCATCCCATTCACATTCAAGGTTATGATTACTAATTCTTTATTGCCCTCTGTGCTATCTTCCCTCTGTTTGTATTTTTCCCCCTTTCCCCCCTTTTATCCATATTCCCCAGTATTTTGTTTTTGAATACCACCCCCTTCAGTGTGTTTGCCCTCCTATATCACACCCTCCCCTTTCTTTCCCCTTTCCCTGTTCCCTTCCCTTCCTTTTGTTATTTCCCCTTATTTCCTCCACTCCCCTTCCCTTTCTCTGTCCCCCCTCCCCTTTTCCCCTTTTAATTCTTGAAAGGTTAGATGTTTTATAAGTTAACTGAGTATGTGTAGGTTGACTTTAAGCCAAGTCTGATGAGAAGACGATTCAGGTGTTTCTCCTTTACTCCTTTCTTCCCCTCTATTACCATAGGATTTTTTTGTACCTCTTAGTGTAATGAGATCTGTCCCATTCAATCCTCTCCCTCCTCCCGTCTCTTTCCTGTCCCCCCTTTTAGGGAGGTAGCATATTTTTTTTTAGATCATTCTATCTAAGTCATAGAAAATTCTGAGTGTCTGTCCCTTCTAGTTCAGTATATTCTGTTGAATAGAGTACAAATTCCTGAGAGTTATTAGAGTCTTTCTCCCCAGTGGAGTTAAAGCCAGTTACATCCCATTAGATATCAGTCTCATGGATATGTCATGGATGTCCATCATTTCTGGCTAGGTATATTCTCTCTGTTAGAGTTACATTTCTCAGGATTTATGAGAGTCTCTACCCCCCCCCCCCCCCATGCTGGGATATAGCCAGTTTCAACTTGCTGGATTGCATTTTTTTCCTTTTACTGCCCCCCCTTTTTTTAACCTTTTCATGTGTCTCTTGAACCTCCTGTTTGATATCCAAATTTTCTGTTTAGCTCTGGTCTTTTCATCAGAAATTTTTGGAATTCTTCCATTTCGTTAAATGTCCATCTTTTTCCCTGGAAGAGAAGGCTCAACTTTGCAGGAAAGTAGATTCTTGGCTGCATTCCAAGCTCCTGTGCTCTTTGAAATATCTTGGTCCAGGCCCTTCCATCCCTTAAAGTTGATGCAGCCGGGTCCTGCGTGATCCTTACTGTGGCTCCTTGATATTTAAATTGTTTCTTTCTGGCTGTTTGCAGGATTTTCTCTTTTATCTGATAGTTCTGGAGTTTGGCCACAACATTCCTTGGTGTTTTTCTTTTAGGATCTTTTTCTGGTGGGGATTGATGTATTCTTTCAATAACTACTTTGCCCTCTGATTCCATGATGTCAGGGCAGTTTTCCATCACTAGATCCTGTAATATTAAGTCCAGGCTTTTTTTTCTCTTCAATGTTTTCAAGAAGTCCTATAATTTTCAGGTTTCCCCTCCTTGATCTATTCTCGAGGTCAGTGGTTTTGTTGATGAGGTATTTCACATTTGCTTCTATTTTTTCTATTTTTTGATTTTGTTTAACTGACTCTTGCTGTCTCGTGGAGTCATTAGTTTCTGTAGACTCCATTATTTTTTGGGGGGAGGAGTTTTCTTCATTAACCTTTTCCAATTGGTCAATTCTTCTTTTGAAAGAGCTTTCCATTTGACCAATTGAGGTTTTGAGAGAATTAATTTCTTTTTGCATTTACTCATTTGAGGATCTGAGAGAATTGTTCTCATTTTGTAATTGTCCAATTCTACTTTCTAAGGTTTTGTTTTCTTGTTGCAAGGTATTAATTGTTCCCCCCCCAAATTTTCCAGTTGATTTTTAAACTCCTTCCTTATTTCTTCAAGGAAGTCTTTAAGTGCTGCAGACTAGATTGTATTCTCCTCAGATGTTCCAGGTCTCTCTGGGTTGGGGTCTTTCCCTTCCAGGAATTTTTCTATGGATCCACCTTTCTGCTGACCCTTATTCATTATGCTAAGACCTTGAGTTGGGTGGGGCTGGTTCACCTGGGCTTGGGATCTCTAAAGGCTTTACTGAGTGCAGTTTCTCTGGCTGGCCAGTAGGAGGAGCTGGTTACTTTCTCTGGAGTGTCTGTGACCTTGATTGAGGCCTTCTCCCTTTGCTTGAGGGAGGGAATTGGAGCTATTGAATTCTTTTGCCTTCAATCAATGGTGGGCTTTACCCTGGCCTGAGATGATTCCTCAGTTGGGCTGGTTCTTTTGCTCACACACCTGGGCCTGAGGCAGAAATAATTTGCATTTGTTTGGGAGGAGACCTCAGTGCAGTGGGCTCAGAGTTTCCGACCTGAGGAGCCCAGGGATGGTGTCCGCAGCTGTTCTGCACCAGACCTCTTCCCGCAGCCCCTTCCCCAAGCTCCAGGGGGACAGCCCCAACACCAGCGCCTCTGCTTCCCTGCGGACCCAAGCCCCCTTCGTCCAGCCCCACCGCTGATCCAGCAGGTCCGGCTCTCGGGCCCTCAGACTCCTGGTTCCGATTCAGCTGTTGGTCTGGCTGATCTTCCCTGGGAGCTCAGACTCACCTGCTGGTACTCAGCCAAGGCTGCTGCGGGAGACAAATCCTGAGCTAGATTTTCCTCTCCTGGCTTTTCTTTCTGGGTTTCCTAGTTCGGATTTCTTTTAAGAGGTTTGTTTCATGTGATAGATGGGGAAGAGATCAGGAGACTTTAGAACTGTGCCTGTCTTCTCTCAGCCATCTTGGCCAGAAGTCCACTGCCATTCTTAAACTGAAGTACTCAGAAATGAATACAATGCTCAAACTGGTCTGATAAAAGCAGACTACAATGGGATCATCACCTCCTTATTCCTGAGAAAACCCCTCAAGGCAGCCCAAGTTCTCATTAACATTTTTTCTTTTCTTTTTAGTTTCCATAGTACTCTGCTGAAACATGTTAAGCTTGTAGTCCACTAAACCCCGCAGACCTATTTTCAGTACAGTTGCTGACTATTGATTCTTCCCCATCTCATACTTGTGAAGTTGATTTATTTTTTTGTATTGAAGTACAAAACCATGTTTATACTAATAGAACTTCATCTTATTAGATTCAACCTTATATTTCAGCCTGTCAGAATTCTTTGGATTCTTATTCTTTCATCCACTCTGTTAGTTATACCTCCCAGATTTGTGTAGTTTATAACTATGTTGAGCATGCCATATCTATTTTTATCCCAATCATTGCTAAAAATATTAAAAAGCATAGGGCAAAGCATAGATCCCTGGGTAGAGGCTTTTTGCCCCACTGACAGGAAACCATTAATAACTCCTCTTTGAGACTGGTGTCCCAACCAATTCTGAATCTATTCAATTGAATTATTGCTTAATCTATATCTCTTCATCCTCTACATAAGAATATGAAACACTTTATCAGAAGCTTTATGAGAATTTAAGTATTATGAGAGTGCTGATTAAAATCTCCTGTGGGAAGAATCTGGGAAGCCTGTTTCTGGAAAGGTATGCTAAGATTCAGGAAATAATTGGGAGAGAATCTAAAATGTGCAGGTATTCTATAACTGGTTCTCGTTTTCTAGCTATGTGATGAAGAAGAGCTTATGGGATTGGCTATAAAGATGGAATATGGGAATGTTCAAAAAGACACTTGGTGGGGCGGCTAGGTGGCACAGTGGCTAGAGCCCCGGCCCTGGAGTCAGGAGTACCTGAGTTCAAATCCGCTCTCAGACACTTAATAATTACCTAGCTGTGCGGCCTTGGGCAAGCCACTTAACTCCATTTGCCTTGCAAAAAGGGTTCTTTCCTGACTTTATGTTATTAGAGTGGAAGAAGGGTTTGTGAGTCAAGGAAGGGCCTCAGATCTCAAGAAGAAATTGATCTATTGTTGCTTTTAACTAAGTCCGTTCTTTCCCACTTTTAGGAGAAAGAGATTGGGGTTAGTTATGATATTGTAGGCTTTAAAAAATCAGAAAATGGTGAAGAAAAAAAAAAAGGTTAGTTCTGCATTTGAGGAACCAAAGAGCCAGAAAGATCTGCCTGTTAGCAGCTTAATACACTTGATCTATGTTGCCTTTGGGTTTGAACTTGGTGTTGACCTACCAGACTGAAATATCAGTTTGAATCCTCCCCACCTGCCCCAACCTCATATCTGAGATAATATGAGGGGAATAGGCCTTAAACAGTGGAGTGAAATTTGTCCTCCTTTTATTTTTGTCCTCCTTTATAATTTATAGTAAATGCCCTTTTATAAATGCAATTACTGTCCATGGATTATCATAACAAGTGAGTAAATCAATTTTGGAATGGGGGGTTTAAATTGATAGCTTTAGAGAAAAGATTCTCCCCACTAACTCCTCAAGACTATTCTTAAAATCAGAATGGGATCTTTAGTTAGCTTTTCTCTTGGAGAGTGAAGCTAGAACTATGACTACAGAAATTAACCATATCAAGAACATTCTCCTGATTAATTGGTTCAATAATACATCCTGTCAAAAAAGGAAGAGGGGTTAGTCAACCCTTGTCCTATTCTGATGAAGCTATGCTGGCTCTTTGTAATCACTGATTTCCTTTCCAGATGTTTGCCATTCATCTCTAATGATCTGTTCTGATTTTTTTCAGGAAATACAAATCAAACTCACTGACCTATAGTGTGAAGTATCTGCTCTCTCTCCCCAGTTTTGAAAACTGGGACACCTATACTAGTACTCTATACTCTATACTCCATACCTCTCTTGCTTTTCATTATTTTCCAATTATCACTGACAATGGAATTGCTTTGAAAAAACAGATAACTGTATGTACCTAATGGATCATAAAAGTTTTTAATTCAAGTTCTTTTTCTTTTTTCAAAATACTATCATAAGAAAAGTCTATTAATTGTTCTTGTTTAGATATAGTAAGGAAAAATGTATTATAAATTCATACATCTGAACCTGAAAGGGACCTTAAAGGCCATTAGTGAAACTTTCACATTTTACATTTAAGAGAAATTGAGATTCAAGGAGGTTACATTATTAATCCAGAAATTGTGTCAGAGGCAAGATTTGAACCTGGGTTCTTGGTATTTACAGCTAGTTTTCTTTACCTTGTACCTTGCTATAATCAACTGAAAAAGACAAGTGGAATTCCTCATTCATATTTTTTTGATAGTCAAGTATATATAATGTGTTTAAATTTCATGGAGTGACACCTTTGAAACTTAGTGGTTACAGGTCTGTGCTTCTTCTTGACACTGAATGTACTCTAAAATACAATTTTCATGAAAATATCTGTCAATTATAAAGTTCCTCTTGAGCATCATTGTCATCCATAGGTTTGCAAAGTAGAAAGTCTTCCCCTAACATCAGTTTCAACAACACACTGAACAACTGTAATAATCAAATACCCATATTTAGCTACTTTTGTTGCTTCATTCACTTGTGATGGAAAATAGAAAGATTTTATTTTCTTAATTAATGACAAATGTCTTCATACATATTGGAATTTCTTCCCATTATAACATCTGCAAATGGAACAATTCAAAGTTGCCTTGAAGTTCTCATTTGAATCTTAGCAATAGCTAAAGATAGTACCAACATTTCTCTTATCTAATGAGACCTTTTTACATCTAGGAATTTTTTTTAGCAACATTTTATAAGTCAAGAAAATTTTTTGATGCTGCAGACATGATTTTCAAAGGGTTTTTTCTGTTTATTGAATGCAGTTAATTTTCATTGGATAATTATCTGTTGCTAATATATTCTGCATTTACATTTTTTGTTCTTATATTGGTGCTATTGAAGGAGTTCCTTTTTTTCCTCTTCTTTCTTCCTTCCTTCCTCCCTACTTCCTTCTTTCCCTTCCTCCCTCCTGTCCTCTCTTTTTCTCTTCCTTTTGCCCTCCCTTCCCTTTTTTTTCTCTCTCTCTCTCCCTTCCTTCTTCCTTTTCTTCTTCCTTCCTTCCTTCCTTCCTTCCTTCCTTCCTTCCTTCCTTCCTTCCTTCCTTTCTCTCTCCCCCCCCCTTACTTTCTTTGTTTCTCTCTTTCTCTGTTTCTTTCTTTCCTCTATTTTCTATTTTTCATTTGTTTGTTTCTTCTTTCCTAGCCAGTAATATTTTGTTTGGGATAGTTCGATAACATAGTGGATAGAGAGTACCAGGTCTGGATTTAGTAAAATCCAAGTTCAATTTCAGTCTCAAATACTTACTAGCTGTGTGACCCTGGGTTAAATTACTTAACCATATATGCCTTTAAATGAATTGGAAAAGGAAATGTATAACCACTCCAGTATCTGTGCCAAAGAAACCATGAGTGGTATCATGAAGACTCAGATGCAACCAAAACAATTGAAATACAACAAAAACTTTATTCTTTAGTTTTACTTTTATTTATGACAAGTTAATTTTTTTTACTTGGCCTGAAAGTAGTTATCATGAAGAACCATTCACATTAATTAGAATCAGCTATTTTGATGTTTTCATGTCCATTTAGCCTTCAAATAGTTAACATATAGAGCACCTCAAGATCTGTAAAGCACTTTATCTATGATCTAGCTATTTGATTCTTATAACAGCCTTAGTCAGATATTATGATTATTATTATTATTCTAGTTTTACAGATGAGGAAAGTCTGAGAGTGGTCACATGACTTGCCCAGGATCTTTGCCCAAAAGTAAGATTTGATTTCAGGTCTTCTTGACTCCAAGTCTTGTCTCTATCCACTCTTTTACCTAGTTGCCTCATATTCCTCTGAAGTGTAAGAGTTATACCTGCATAGCTAAGTTCTCAAAGGAAATATCAGTGCTGAGTCTTGTGATTTGTCTTTTTCTTGAAGCCCATCAAACTACCTTGTTTACAAACTATTACCTTTTTTCTTTGACATTTATACTTTTGCTTTGCAGAAGACTGTCCCCTATGAACACCATATGGGCAATGTTAATATCTTTTAGGAACAATAAAAATCTTGAGTTATGATATGGCATAATGGATACTTAGCTGCCTTGAAGTCTGAAAGACCTTACTTCTTATATATACTCACTGTGTCACTCTGGTCAAAACATTTAATTTTTTAGTGTTCCAGGCAACTCTGTAATGCTGCAAGATAAAATGAATTGCTGATTTATATCAATGGAAAGAGTTTCCACAATGGGACTTCCCCACAGAGATGAAATTATGGATCTGGACAAATTCCTAAAACATTCTTTTCCATTCACATAGTACCAACTGTTTACCAAATTTTCCTGATAATGACCCCATGAAGTGCAAAATTTCATTATTTCTTCTTTATTTTTTAATGGATCTTCCTTTTTCTTGTTCTTTTTCTTCTTCATTCTCTATAGAGTTGTCAAATTTATATTATACTACTCTCTGAATCAAAAATATTCAATGGCTTTGTATTGTCTCTAAGATAAATAAAAAAATTCCTCAGCCTTTGCATTCTGGGTTCCAGTCTATCTTTCCAGACTTATTTCTTATTACTTTCATGCAAATTGGATTCCTTGCTATTCCAGAAGTTCATTTCATAACCTTTCAACATGCTACCTCTGTTACATAAAATGCCCTCCTCTTTCTCTGCTTTTCTTCAAGACTCAGCTCACGTATTACTTATTATGAGAAGCTTTTTTGGTTGACCCTAGTTTTATTATTCCCTCCTTCTTAAAATTATAGCTGCTTACATATGGACATGTTGGATTTCCCTAGTAGAATGTAAACACTTTGAGAGCATATTTGTTCAGTTGTTTCATCATGTCTGACTTTTTGTGACCCTATTTTGGCATTTTCTTGGCAAAGATACTGGAATAGTTTGTCATTTCCTTCTCCAGATCATTTTACAAATGAGGAAAATAAGGCAAACAAAGTTAAGTGACTTGCCTAGGGTTACATAGCTAGTAAATGTCTGAAGCCAGATAACTGAGAGAAGATACTATTTCATGTTTTCTAGGAGTCTAGAACAATGCCTTGCATTTAATAGGTGATTAATAAATGATTTTTGAATTGAGTGGAATTCCCATCTTATACATGAGGAAATTGAGTCTCTGTGAGAATATGAGACATATTTGGCTAGTCAGCAAGGAATTATCTTTGCTTCTACACTGGAAAGATATCTTTGAAAGGGCATCCAGAAGAGAGGATTCACTTCATTAGCTTTCAGAATTGTGCCCCCCTTTCCTGTTTTTCATCCTATCTCCTCCTACCTTCTACCTCATTAGGGGCTCCTTTTAAAAGTTTTCAATCTCTAGAGTCTGTTTCTGGGCATCTTGTAGGGATGCTGCCTCTTTCCCCTGGCAGCTGTAATGCTGGGCTCCAGTGACCTATCTGTCTTTTAACTGTTCTGCCTCTACTTAGCTCAGGTCCAATCACAGGCAGAGCAGCTTAGAAACCACCAGACTGGCAAAACAGACCAGCTGTCAAGGGAACAGAGCATGGCATTTTGGAGATGAGGAAGAAACACAGATTTCTTGGGGTTGGAACATATCACCCAGAGAACTTTTAATGCATTACGAGCATCTGAGTTTGGCAAATCTATGCAGTTTGACAAGATGGACCCATCTTTTCTCCCTTCTCTTCTCTTCTTCTCATTAACACTTGAGAAATAGAAAGTTCTTTTGTGGGGGAGGGGTAGAATGACAAAAAAGAAAAAGACAAAGATAAAAAGGAAAGTACCTTGTTTTAGTTTCAAAGATCCCCTTAATCAGATTAGCTCTGTCATTACCCATTCTCACAAATTTGTGAGAATACTTCTAAGTAGGAACTTTTAAACTAGTGTCTCCAATCCCTTAAACCCTTTCTTCTTTGGTAAGTATCTCTATGTCTTTTGATTTGAATCCTGGGAGACTCACATTCCTTAAGACTCTTCAAAGTTTCAGCTATCTCATTTTGTCTCTCTCCTCCCCTGTGTACTTAGAACAGTTGCATTTTACTTGATGGGATTTTCTGCCAGGGTCCCTTTGCATAATTCAAACCTCCTTGCTGAATTCTTGCCTTCATGCAATGCTATACTCCTTAGTCAAGAGTATGCCTTTGTGAATTCTTCAATACTCTTTCTTTCATGAGAACCTTTGTGCATTTAAAAAGTGATTCTGAATGTCTGTCTCCTTGTCTAGATTTGTTCTTATGAGGTACTCTTGGTCTTGCCGGTCAGCTTATTTTTTTCTTTCCAGATATACTACATTATGCAAATGGATATAATATACATATTATTCCAAGTGGTGAAATGAGACTAATTTTAAAAAGCCTTAGGCTGATGGCAAAAATTTCAGAGACTTGGTATCTGATCTCACTTGGGCAATTAAATCTGGGTAAAAGTGGACCACATTTGCAATTTAAAAATCTACAACCCAATAGCCTCTGGTTAAGGTCAGCCCAGGAAAGAAACAGAAACACATAAGGTGTGTCATTACAAAAAAAGTATTTTATACTTGTTCCTGGGACCATATTGCAATATTGAGTAGATAGATATGAGTGGGAGAAATGAATTATAACTGGCCTAAGGCAAAATTATGAAGTAAGATAAATTTTCTTTTCCTGTTCCAGCTATTTCCCCCCCCCCACAACCTTGTGTATCTCCTCCCAAGTCCAGTTATTGTATCTATTTGTCTCTAATATCTGGTGTCTTCAAACGTTTTCTTCCTCTAACAAAGACTTTTCTGAAACTCTTCATTCACATTGATGTACAAGTAAGAGAGAGAAGAGTTTTGTCTTCTGATGGAAAGCTAGCACCAATATCTAGCTTGTGTGCTCTCCTTCTAAGACCCAGTGGGGGGATTCAGTCAGTTTGCACCAGTGTGGCAGAACTGATACCTAATTTTTGTTAAGTTTGGCAAACTGCTTATTAAAATGGCACTTGTTATTAGGCTTCTCTCTAAGATGGGCGCTTGGGCAGTACCTCAATATGGAAATCACAAATTTACATTCCTTACTCTTTTTTAGCATTCATTTGAGCAGCAGCATTTCTAAGCATGCGTAGTAATGTTCATTCCAACCACAGATGAAAATTTGATGAAGCTATGCTTGTAATATTTATTTACTTATTTCTTAAAACTCATTATGCCTTTGATGAAATACTACATTTTAACTCCCTTGTTTTTGTTACTTCAGTAAACAAATATATAATGCAGAGAAAAAGTGCCAAACAATCAGAGGGTGACAAACTGTCATTTGTTTCCACTTTTTGTTATACCCTGAGATATTATGAGTGGGCTGGTGTTCCCTGAATGCTATATCCAACAGGAAGCTATAATGCAATGAATCAATAGAAATATAGATTTCATGGGTTATCTTATCACCCGTTTTGGAAGCCATAGAAGTAGAAGGAAAAAAGTTAGGCTACGTAAAATGAGTTTTGGTTCTGCATATGTTTCAACATTGGTTGTTGTTTGCTTTCACTCCATAAGAATACGTCTGCTCACTTGTCAGTAATATAACATTTTAGTTTTGTGTACCTTTTTTATTGTTCTTATTTGAGTATTAAATGCAGGAAATTTTAAACTACCTTTTGGTGTCTCTTTTTGCATATTTAAAATGGTCATTAGGATAGAGAACCAGTTATTAATTTATTTGAATCCCATCACTGCCAAAACTCCTATTTTAACTATTTCTTTCCTGAGGTCTAGCAAAGTCTTAGGTTATATTACTTTTCAAGCACCATTAGAGATTCTGTAAGAGATATAGCAAGTAATATGTCAATTTGTCCCTATCATCAGGGAGAGGAAAGCAATAGAAGGTGTGGACCCAGTGGGTGGGTGTGGAATGGTGTTATCAAGATTCCTGTATCCTGGGATAGGGAAAATGGGATGAAATCATTTGTTTCAATCAGTCTGAGAGTAAAGGCTGCATAACCTAGGTATTTCAAAGTAATATGAAGAAAGAATGTGATGAGGACAATGGAGGGAAGAAGCCTTGTTTCTACCACTCTAGCACAAAACAATAAAATCAGTCTAATGGGATCTCTCTGCTACCTTGCATTCTGTAGTATTATATGGTTCCATGGTATATGGTGTCTAAAAGAGATCATTTTCAAAGAGTACTAACAATAGGCATGGGGCTTGGGGATAATGACAGGGAGGTGTCTAAAATGCCCCATAGATTCACTATCATGGACTAAAATCACACTGGCAATTCTGCTCAGGAGAAATGGGAAACTCTCAAGAATGAAATTCTAAGGATTGAAAAGTAAACAGTTTTGATGAAGGTGATAAAGAGGAGTCACCTGAAGAGACCAATATGGTTGCATAGAAGCCTCACTTACCAGCTTAGGTTTTAAAAAGACATACAAAGTGGTTGGAAACAAAGTAAAACAGAAAATGAGCAAAGTGAACTGCTTGCATTTGGAACTGAGGTTACAAAAAAGTATAACCAAAAATGTGATATTGGATAAAAAAGGAGGATCAAAGAAAGGATAGAAATGCTGCTTAGGGTGGGTGGAATGATAGAAAGAAGGGTTATTTAATTCTAATGTTGCGCTGTGATTTTTCTGCTAAAGAGAGTGCCAACAAAAATAGCATTGCAAAAATGGTTGGTAGGCAAGCTAAATAAGTTTAGATTTACATAAAATTTAGGTGAATAAATTCAAGTCAATTGGCCCATATAAACTGCATCATCAGGTACTGAAAATAAAGCAAAGCAAACAAAAAAAAAATTCTGGGATAGAGAACATTGTCAGGATTATTTGAAAGATTGTGGAGAACAGGAAATGTACAGTATGACTGAAAAATAGCATGCATTGAATATTGCTCCAATTTTTAAAATATGGGGAAGAGAATATAGTATTCTAATGACAGGCTAATAAGATTGATTTCAATTCTTTTTTTTTTTTAGGTTTTTTTTTGCAAGGCAATGGGGTTAAGTGGCTTGCCCAAGGCCACACAGCTAGGTAATTATTAAGTGTCTGAGGCTGAATTTGAATTCAGGTACTCCTGACTCCAGGGTCAGTGGTCTATCTACTGCATCACCTAACCGCCCCCTTGATTTCAATTCTTAACAACACTATAAGTTATTATTAATGAACATTTAAAATGGTGGGGGGGGCAAGATACTCCCAGTAAGTTGTGGCATGACCAAAAGGAGTAATCAATTGGAGTGGCAAAACTAGTTGCATCCCATATTGAAACTTTCTCCAGAATGACTGAACTACCCTCTTCCTCCATTATCATGCAACACATGATAGCAAACTTTTTCCAGAGCTAGCTTTCAGTGGCTGTGCAAGCTTCAAGCTTCTTCTCTGATGGGTCAAGTATCAGCCTTTCAGAGCAAGCCTGGACTCCAGCACCTACTGCAATTGTGCAGGCATCTTTTTAGAACACCCTTCCCCATTGTAGCCATGACCCAAACCATGGATCATCTTTTAGTTATGGCAGGTACTATTTGAGGGTGTGGGATCTGTACTCTGGAGCAGTAACTTCTCTGCTCTCATTATTTTGAGTGGGACAGAGTGAGCAGATGTGCAGTGTTGTAGTATAGATCACAGATGTCATTACATTATCTTTCTTCCCAAAACCACCCCTATTCTGAATTTCCCTACTTCTTTTGAGGGCATCACTGCCCTGGTTTTCAAGGTTCTTATCTTCTTCCTAATCATTCTTGACTCTTCATTGAATTAGAATTGCTCTCTCCAAAAATTACCAGTGATTTCTTATTGGATAAATCTACTGGCCTTTTCTTCATCCTCATCATTTTCCAATTCTCTCCATCATTTGCCATTTGGTCATCCTTTTGTTTGCAATGCTTACTCTCTCCTCTCTGGGTTACTGATAAGTAGGGAAAGATGCTACTTATAAAAACACTTAGGTCCATAAACTTAGAAAACTTGAAAATAAAAATTTGAGCTTATCTGAAAATCTTCTTCATAAAATGTTCCAGTAAGTTTTGACTCATTTGTTTATAGCTTTATATATACATATACATATACATCACATTCCAACTAATTTGCAAGAACAGTTGACTGAACTATCCAGACTTCAATAAAAACTTTTGTGTAATTGGTGACTGGGACTGAAGAATAAATGCTATATTTGGGTAGGCCCAGACAATAATGTGTGCTTATTCCTTATTTTTTTTTTTTTGGATTTTTGTGAAGTATTCTTTTTTTTCAAATACTGAAAATCATTAAAACCAAATATCAAAAGAAATTGAACTTTGAAGTAGACCTTTGAATTAATCTATCACCAACCAATGAACAATTACTTGTTCTAAAATAATATTATTAATACTATTTTCGTAAGAGCAAAAATATTTTACACCATTTATAAGTAAAATATTTTCAAAACACTATTTCATCTTTACCTCATTCTTTTAAATTTCTATTTGTGTGAATTTTTAAAACATAATTATTACATAATTACAAATACTGTAGTACATATATATATATATATATATATATATATAATTTAGATATGTCATCTCAAAATCCCTTGATATCACCCCCCCCACTTTCTGCCATTGCCTCCTCCTCGTTCCTAGTTTTTTTTTTTTTGAGGAGAATGTCCTTACTCTACCCAAGGCAAATTTCTTCATACATGTACTTTATCCTGTCCCCTCCCATCTTCTTCAGTAAATTGCAACCTCTAATCTTCAACTTTTTCCCTATTTTTTCCATCAAATATACTCATTATCCCCATTTAAAAAAAACAAACAAACAACTCTTCATTAGGTTTTGCTGTCCCTTCTTTCTCTCTTGCCTCTTTCAGGCTAGAAAATACTGTCAGTAATTATCACTGCCCTTCTTCACTCCTCAATAGTTTCGTACTCTGACTTCGAAACTAATCATTCAACTGAAATTGTTCTCTCCAAAGTTATCTTTGATCACTTAATTGTCAAAATGTGTGATCTTTTTTTCAAGTCAGTCCTTATCTTTTTTTTAATCTACCTGTAATATTTGACACTATTAGCCACATCCTTCCAGATATTCTCTTATCTCTGGGTTTTCATGATTCTACTCTTTCATTTTTCTCCTACCCATTAACCATTCCTTTTCAGTCTCTTTTACTGATTTTTCATCCACATCACATCTCCTAACAATATGTGTTCTTGAAGGCTTTACATTCTGCTCTTTTCTTTTTTCTCCTTATACTTTCTCTCTAGCAAACTCCCCGACCCCTGCATTTATTTATTATTTCTATTCTGATGATTTCCAACTCTTTATATATCCAGTTCTAGCCTCTCCCTGTATTACCACCTGCCAATTGGAAATTTCAAAATGGATGTTCTAGAGACTATTCAAATACTCTAAAACAAAAATAATCTTTATCACTGGACATACCTATTTTTTTTTATGAGGCAATGGAGTTAAGTGGCTTGCCCAAGGCCATGCAGCTAGGTCTGAGGTTGGATTTGAACTCAGGTACTACTGATTCCAGGGCCAGTGCTCTATCCACTGCACCACCTAGCCACTCCCATACCTATCTTCTAAACTTAAGACACTACTATTTTGACAGTCACCCAGGACCAAAGCATTGGTGTCATCCTTTTAAGCCTTAAAATATTTTTCTTAGTGTTAGTTTCCACTCACCCCAATCTAATCAGTTGCCAGATCTTGACCTTTCTATATCCACTACATTTCTAATGTACAGCCTTTTCTCTATTCTTAAATAGATTATTCTAACAACCTCCTAATTGGTTTTCCTGCCTTTAGGTTCTCACCTCATTTAGACCATCTTCAAACACAGTTGTCAAAGTGATTTTTCTGAAGTGCAGATATCAACACTTGTGGTTCTTTGTTCCTTCCAGGGCTTTAAACCCTTTACAATTTTGGCCCAAACTATCTTTCCAGCCACATTGTACAGCAGTGGTAACAAACTCAAATAAAAATAGGGGTCATTAAATCATTCATAAGGGTACCTGCAGGCTGCATATTACCTTTGAAAACTACATATTAACATTATCTATTTTCTACTTTATTTTTATTTACCTTTTAATATTTCCCAATCATATTTTAATGTTGATCTGATCTGGAAGTATAATGGGTATTGTTGGGCAATGTGTTTGTCATGATACTCCCTTGCACAAATACTTCTCCCACACCACAATCCAGACAAAGTAGCCTTCACTTTGTCTTCTATTTTTCTTGTCTTTACACATGTCTGACTGCCTTCCCTTCTCACATCTACCTCATAGAATTTCTCTCTTTTTCCAAAATTTAGCATAACCACAAGCTTCCCCAGGAATTTTTTTTCTGATCCTTTCAACAGTTAGTTCCTTTCTTCTTAAAATGACTATGTATTTAACTACTTAGTTTTTCTCTTTATAATTACTTTGTTTATTTCTACCTTTCCCTGTTAGGCATCTAAGCTTTTTGCCAATAGGGATTATTTCATTCATTATATTTGTATACTTAGGGCTTAGCACAAAGCCTGAAAAATAGTGATTCCCTAATAAATACTATTTAATTGGTTGATTGATATCATTATTTAGACATTTCAGGCATGTCTGACTCTTTTTGACCTCTCCTTACTTGGATTTTATTTTCTTATTTTTACCACAAGAATGACATTTGATTTTTTTTAGAAAGCTTAGTTTTGCTTGAAGTAGCATATGAGAAATTATAGATGAGAAATTTCAAATATATTAAAACATCTACAGTAAGTCTGGTGTAAGAATAAAAAAATATTCAAAAGCTTGTTTAAAGCAGAATGGCTCATTTTTGAAAGCTATATCTTTTTCTGTAAATTTACATACAATCCCATCAAGACTCGATTGTCTGAGGGGGAAAAAGGTAAACAGAGTATGACTCCATCCTGCCCTTCACCCTTCTCAAATAGAACATATATCTGAGCAGTGGCAATAAGATTATTTTCATATAAGCATGTTTCATAGCGAAAATGTGAAAACCGAATGGCTAGATGGATAATGTATATTTGTTGACAGGCTTTTTAAAAACAAAGAAAATAACACATTGGCAGAATGCCCTCCAAGCTTCATTTCTGGGCCAAACATAGTATCCTAAGAATATTGCTATAGCTACATCTTTGCTGTATATACACACTTCCCCAACATTCTCAGTTATTGGTTTCCAATGATAATAAAGTCACAAAAAGACTTTGCAATTAAAATTTTAAAAATAAATGGAATATGTAAAAACTTTGTCTTCTTTAGCAAAACTTCAGTAAAGTCTTTTCTCTTCTCAATATTTCTGACTTGATAATCAATACTGCATTTGCAACTTACTTATGTTGAGTAGGTTAACAACTGATCCATTATTCCAGAATGGCATGGCTTCTTTGCAGCCATTTGAATGGCCCATAAAAACTGTTCTTTGAAGACATCCAGAAGTTCTTTTTCTTTAAGAGTTCTCAGAAAATGTTGAAATAGTACTCTATATGCTTCTTGGTACTGATCAGTTAATATGTGTGAATATGTGAAAAAAGAGGTTCCATGCTTGTTAATCTCCAATAGATTCTGATTTTTTTTTACCTATAAAATTCCTTGATAATCTTAGACCTTCACTCTCTGGTCACTGAGTTTTGTGAAATTAAGAAATATTTTTTTTACATAAGTATCTTTGTAGTATTTTGTTAATATTATTTAATTTAATGTTCAGTAATATATTATCTTTAGTAATTTGAACTGATTAGAGAATACATTGGGATAGGGTTTCAGAACACATATTTATATACACATACATATACTGTTATATCTCTTACTTATATGTAAAAAGAGTATCCTGAGGTCCCTCCTAATATATTCAGGTTCAATATAGGGGAGGGAATTATAGAGATATACATATTTATATTTATTATACCCTATATACACAAATATATATGAGGGATCAAATGAGACAATAATTTTAAAGTTAGCACAAAAACCTGGCACATGATTATCTATAAAATTTATCTATTCTTTGATTATTATTATTATTATTCTATGTGGGGAAGGGAAATAAATATTTGTATTATTTTTAGGTTCAATATGGGGGAAATAAAATATTTAAATGTACACATATACACACATTATATATAGTCTATGTCTACCTATACATTTATCTTTTCTGACGTAAACTCTAAGAGATATATGTTATACATATAGCACATATGCACACATAATTCCCTTCCCCACAGTGAATATATACATACATACATATAGATATGTATACATATATTCTGTAAATTCCTTTCCCCCACAAAAAGCATATGAATGTAAGTCTGCATATTTCTATGTATACAATTATGTATAAGGATATATTTTCCTTTCCCAGTTGTTCAGGACTTGCAATCAAGTTCCGACTCTTCATGATCCCTTGCACATCTTGCACGCACCTAAGAATAAAATGCTGTTCTAATGCAATTTGAAGAGGGAGAGATCGCTTAAATCAGGAAAGATTTCATGAAGAGGAAGGCACCTGATCTGGGCTTGAGGGAAGATGTTATGCAGATTGAGATGAGGAGGGAATATTTCCTAGGCATACGAGACAGACTTTGTAAATGCATGGAGATAGAGGGTAGAATGATATCAGGGAATGGTTAACGGACTGATTTGTCTTGAACATGGTCTGGGTGAAGGAGAATTGTGTGAAATATCCTTCAGTGATTACCAAGGGCCTTATGGGGAAGGTTTAGAAGTGCATTTTTTTATCCTTTAAGTAGGGAACCACTGAAAATTTTTCAGCAAGGAAGTTATCTATTAGCAAGATTAATTTGGCAGCAAAAGGTAGAGGTTGGATTGGAGAAGGGAGAGTTAAGAGGCAGAGAATCCAATTGGAACATTACTAATCCAGGAAAGATAATTAGAGTCTGGAGCAGGGCAGTGGTTGTGTGAATGGAAAGAAAAGGACACATGCAATATCAAAGAAGTGGAATCAATAGAACTTGCAAATTGATTGTATATGCCAGATTAGAGAAATGGAAGGGGAACTCCACATTGACAAATCTGGGTCTTTGGGATATTGGTAATTCCAATATCAGAAATAGGGAAAGATAAGTTTAGAGGAAGGAATGATAAATTCCACTTTGTACATATAAATTTTAAGGGCAGAGAAGATGTCTAGTTTGAAATGTTTAGCAAGTAGTTGATGATGAAGCCATGGAGTCACTTGCCCTTTCTCTGTTCTAAGCAATTTTTTTTTAGCTTTTTGCATGGCAATGGGGTTAAATGGCTTGCCCAAGGCCACACAGCTAGGTAATTATTAAATGTCTGAACTAAGGTACTCCTGATACCAGGGCCAATGCTCTATCCACTGTGCCACCTAGCTGCCCCTAAGCAATTCTTTAAGGCCTTAAATTGCAGAGAAGTTTCAGAATTGAATCAGTTTGAAGGAGTTTCTCTTCTAAAGACATCTCAGATTCAAACCAGAAATAAAAACTATGGATTTTTGAATCAAAGTGAGTACAAGAATAAGGTATTTATAAGATCTTTCCTCAGTAGACAAATCTAAGCAGAGTGTTTATGTAGTAGAATTGTGAGATGATCAAATACTCTTCCACTAGAATCTGGAATTTTTATACATTAAGAATGACTTGAAATATGAAAAAGTATTTTGCAATTTTTACTTAACTTTTATGTATTCCCTGACTTAATGATATTCTCAGAGCAGCAAAGAACACATTTAAAAATAATGAGACATCAATTCCCTATAATTACTGTCCTTTGAGTGTCTGTCATTTTAGATTAGAATCTGGCATAATAGAGTTTGTGGTATTTAAAAACTTTGTGGCAGCATTCTTTCTTATTTCATATAAAATACAGAGCTGACATAGTAGGTGTATTCTAGTCTCATTGTTTAGTTGTGTCCAGCTCTTCTTTTATATGAATATAGAAATTAATGAAAAATACATACATATGTAAATAAATGCACATATATGTATATATGCAATGATGTGCAAAAAGATAATTTTCTTTTTTCTTTTTTATTTGAGGACTTGTACTAAAGAGACATAGTTTGTAAGAGAAAGGAGGAGAGAGAGAGAGAGAGAGAGAGAGAGAGAGAGACTTACGTACTTCTATATATAATCAAGAGTCTTGGGGAAGGAATGGCTACATGTTAGTTTAATCTGCATATTTGTCTTTTTTGTCACTGTTTCCTTAAACTTAGACAATCAAAATTAAATAAATATCAAGGCCTAATTTGAAGTGTTTTCTGATTTCTTACATATTAATGCAAGTACTGAAAATTTATTTGTTCTCAGAAATTGATATGAACTGTCTCAAGTTCACCCATTTGAAAATTTAATGTCATGTATTCTCAAGACTTGTGAGGTTTTTTCTTTCTTTTGGTTGTTGTTAATGTTGTTTTATTATTTTTTATTCTCTTTTTAGTTGTTTTGAATCTCCAACTCCTAACAATGAATGCTCCTTACATATACTAGATATATTAAATATTTGCTGACTTTGAATATTGATTGATGTGTACTTTTCCCCTTAATTACCACTATACAAAGAAGAATCAGTTTGTTAAAGTATTAGAATTGTTTTCAGAATAACCTCAACCCCTCTTTTTAAAGAATATAGGCAAACTTTCATTATAGCAGAATGCTTATGAATCAGTTTATCTGCCTTTTTTCTTCTAATTTGAAATGAGAATCATAAAGGGAATATCTGACTTTCCTTGCTTCCATTATGTATCAACTAAAATTCCAATTTCTACAGATACCTTTCCAGTCTCTCAATTGTAAGTTTGCCCTTTGTTGGTTATTTCCCCATTTATCTTGTATGTAATTTGTTTGTACAAACCCTTAGATTGGTAGCTCTTTGAGGGAAGGTCAATCTTTGGCCTCTTTTTTATATGCCTAGCACTAAGCATACTGTTGGGTACATTATATTTTTTAATTAATTTTTATTGACTGATTTATTTACTTTCTCCAAATCACTGTCCCCTGAAACTTAATATTTATCCAAAAAGAGTCTCTGAAGGTATTGGATCTAATTAACCCCTTACTCCATTTGTAGATTTGAAGATGGAGGAAAAGTGGGGTTCAGGGAAAGAGGGTTTAAATATTGGGTTATTTTGGAGTGAGGAATTCACCAACTTTAAGATTCAGGGAGGATAAGAAAAGCCTTAGACTTTAATTCACAGGTTGTACCAACAATTTAAAATTTGCTCCAAAATGTTCACAGGTTAGGTTCTCTGGAGAAACAGCAAGATAGTGAGTTTCAATAGAAGTAAGAAGAGAGTGAGAAAGTTTGGGGAATCACACTACCCGGAGCAGATTGGTTTCCCTCAGGAAGACAAGGAAGCAGGGGATAGATAGTAGAGAAGGGCAAAGGGGTGGGAGAGTTTGGGGGATGATGCTCCCCACAGAGTAGGCTATCCTCCAAAGGCAAAGGAGCCCTAGATAGTTTTCAACATTCATTTTATTTTGAAAATTTTGAGTTCCACATTTTTCTCCCTCCCTCCCTTCACTCCTCCCCTCTCCTTGACAGTGAGTAATACGATATAGGTTATACATTTTTATAAATATGTTACTATTTCCATATTAGTCATGTTGTGATAGAAGAATCAGAACAAAAGGGGAAGAAACCCCAAATTTAAAAATCATGTCCAGCTTTTCTTGAACACTTTGGGGTTTTCTTGGTAGAGATACTAGAATGATTCGCCATTTCCTTCTCTAGCTAATTTTACAGATGAGGAAACTGAAGGAAACAGGAGTTAGTGACTTGCCCAGGATCACACACTAGTAAGTGTTTGAGGTCAGCTTTGAATTTAGGTCTTTCTGATTTCAGTCCCACTGTTCTATCCACCGTATTACCTATCTGCGCTTCATTTCATAGATGAGGGATTTAAAAACCAAGGGAGAAATAGTTAGAGACTTAGTAGGGACCATAATTGAGGATTCCCAAGAATGACTTTTCTCTATATCACACTACTTCATAGATGTAAATACTTATATGGCACAACAGAATAATATCAGCCTGAACATCACAGTCCAAGATAATTATAGTGCATAATTTAGATGTCTTCCATGGCTTCAATCTCACTCCTTCCTGTCCTTCCCCTGTCTCCCAAAGCATGGGTCAAAGGCATGAAAGACCCTGCTGAAGAGAACTCTGTAAATTGATTAATATCTATTTTTAGTGCAACATCAATAATATGCAGCTGTCACAGGCAGTCATATGATAATCAAGCAAATATGGAAATAGAATGTGGAGATCGAGCTCTTGTGAATTTTGAACCTGAAAAATTTCTATTATGCAAAACTATGCATAATGCAAAAATGCATAATGCAAAAAAGTTTGGCATCATTGACAAATTATGTAACATTGCTGGAGTAGTCTTCTCCTAAGCAAAAGGTAGGTACTTTCCCTTTCTTTCTCCTAATTTTACGAACCTGAGGCAAATGGGAAGTAAGTGACCTGCCCAGAGTTTATGATTTCCCTTTCTTTAGCAACCAAAGGGTCAGGGAGGTATTATATATATATACTGTATTATAGCTCGGGTGGGGGGGGGGGTTGTCCTAAAGGACGGTCCACTGTCATTATTAATCAGACTTAAACAGCACATACAATGTTATGCATCTCCCTTCATCTGGTGTTGGGTCCACTTTGAGCAATTGAAGCTCTGAGGAGGTATGGCTTTGATCCTGGGAGAAGCTGTAGGAAGGTGATTGTGTGATAATTCAGACCTTTCTCTGGATGAGTGATTGAAATTTAAAGTTGCAGATTAATCAATTGGAAGCTAGAAGAGAGACCTGGGAGAAGGGAAGAAAAGGAACTTGAGAACATTTGCTCCCCCCCCCCCCAATTCATTCCCATCACTTGATATGGTGGACATTAGCTGGATTGGGGGAGGAGAATCTCTGAAATCTCTTTTCTACTAAGGCACAGATATGCCCAATTCTTTGGACCTTAATTTTCTCATCCTTATGTCCAAAAGAATGAATGAGGAGCTAAATAACTCTGGTAGAATGAGGAGAGTTATTAGAGATTGCACTGTTATGATTCAGGAATTTAAAAAAGGGCTGGTGCTAGTTTTTCAAGCTCTCTCTCATGCTCATTTAATGAATACCTTTGCTAACTCTGGAATAAATTAATTGAAGAAACTAAAACTGGTTACATTACAGTAGGTCAGAATATTGCTCCTGGAAGTGGGTTGTATCCAAACCATGAGAACAGCAAGCATTTATGGATACTAATAATAGCTAACATTCCTTCATTTTGAAAAGTTATTTATATCTATGATCTGTTTTGATCTTAACAACAATCCTATTAAACAGATACTCTTCATTTTACAGATGAGGAAACTGTTGCAGATGGAGGTTAAATAATCTCTCCAGGGTCCCACTGCAAGTAAGTGTCCAAGGCACTGTGTACTCTATAGGTTTTCAAATTTTTAGTTTGATTGGTATATATATGCCAGGAGAAGACATAGCCTCCTGACCATAGATATGTCAAGAATGTGGAAGCCAAGGCAGTGTGCAATACAGAGTACTTTATTAGTTGTGAGACTTCCAATTGTATTAGCCACACTGGGGAGAAAGCTGAAGAGGGAAACTGAAAACATGGAGATGAAAATCATTCACCCCATTTGCAGCCATAAATTCATAGGATCACACATTTAAAGCTGGAAGGACCTCAAAAATCATGTAACTCTACTGGGTCTCATTTTTCAGATGGGGAAACTGAGTCATAGAAGGGTGAAGGGAATTTTCCAAGCTTGGAGGCATTAAGTGGAAGAACATAGAGTTTAACCCAGGTCACGCAGCAAAATCTATTGCCAAGGAGAGTTGAGAGAGTTTGACTGGGTTATTCCTGCTGCTCGGATTTACTGTTGTTTACACTATTTATTCAGGCATATGCTAGAGCCATTTCACACCTGCTTAATCATTGCTAAATTTTCATTTTGAACATTTATACCTCACAAGTCCACAAATATTATAAAATCAGGGCTTGATTTATTATTTGGAATGCCTAGATTTTAGATATGAATGTGATGGAGAAAATAATGCAGATTAAAATTGAATGTGTTTTGTGTAGATTTTTTCAGAGAGGTGGCTATTAAACATTTGGCAGCATACCCTTATAAGATAAATCAAGTTAAATGCTGATTTGTTTTATTTTTATTGATATTTTATTTTTTCCAATTACACATTATGAAAGTTTTTCAACATTCATTCACTAGCATAGTTATGTTATATAATTTTCTTCCCACAACCTCTCCAACATTGATCGTTTTTCCTTTTTGTCATTTTAGCAATCTGATGAGTGTGAGGCAGCACCTCATAATTATTTTAATTTGCATTAAATGCTGATTTGTGAATTAGTAAATATTTTGAGAGAGTCACATACAACCACCATGCTTCAGTTACTTCCTGACTTCATTCCTTCAGGCCCCTTCTTCCAGGATAATTCACTTGAAGGAAAGATCTTTGATGAATTGATCTTTAGTCTCTCAATTTAGCCATCACACTAAACACTTCCTTTCCTATTCCTCTTTCTCCATCTCCTTTTATTGCCCTTTTCTTCTTATTTTCCTTAAGATCACTGAGTAGAATGGAGGTCCCACTTGAGGCCAGGTGCTAGCTTTCTTATTGTTTGTATCCCTAGCCTGACATATAGTTAGCACTTTATTAATTGCTATTAATTGATTAATAGCATATTTAGTAATGCTTGTTGACACTAAGGATGGAATTTAGGTAGGGTATCTAGTGATGGGGGAAATAAGCCATGGATTCTCTATATCATTTGATAGGAAACCAGGAATGGTCTAGGGAGGAAGAGAGGTTGAGAATCCTGTTGATGGTAGATATTAGTCATATACAGAGTGAACTGGTTTGAGATTGGCCAGGGTTGGTCTTACAGGCTTTGGGGTTGATACGCTAACATAACTCAATGATAACATATTACCTAGTGACTTAACCAAATATCAAATTTTAGTGGCTATTGTGACCTAACCTTTAGTGCTACATGAAAGATTATCCCTGTGTGTCTGACCAGGATGGGAGTCGGGGAATGGTTGCTACAGTCCTGGGTTTGGAATTAGGAAAATATAATTTAAATTCTACTTTTGAATTTACTAACTATGTGAATTAGGAAAGCTATCAAACCTCTCTGTGCGTTATAAGCAACTCCTAAGGATTTTATCTACTAAGGTCACAAAGTATATGCCAATGCTTAAGAAGACATATATCCTTTGTATATTTCTACAGAATGACAAATACCTTTAAAGAGTTTGTTAAAATTATTCTCCTGCAACTTTTAGACATTTCATTGCCAAAGAGAGCAGTCCTGGTAGGAAACTATAATTTTTCCAAAAGCTACTAGGAGGTGGGGCTACAGAAAAAATTAATAGAAAACAGGTAATGATTTGGTTGAAGCAGAATTATCACAATCAACAAATTTGTATAGAAGTGTGAGATGACCACCCACTAGCCCAAGGAAGCTTTGTGCCAGGACTTAGTAATGCATAAGAAAAAAACAAGGAAATAGCTGACAGTAGATTCCTGAGCAAAGTAACTGTCCTACAGAATGCCTCAGATTCTGTTCCTCTTTCTTGGCTCTGGTTTTTGCATGCTCTCTTCCTTGGACTGGATTTGTCTTAGGTCCCTGATTGTGGTTTTCTTGGCTCACCCTCAGGAACTCTCACTTGCCTTCCCCAACCCTCATTTTAGGCTCCCAGAATTTACAGAACTCTTATTTAATTGGATTGGATTGGATTTCTTTCTTTCTTTTTTTTTTTCTAATTTGTCCTCAGGCACCATCACCTGGTTTCTTCCTCCCCTACCCCCATCTCTTCAGTTCTTCAAACGCCCCAGCTATCTCTGATTATTTCTCCCCAGCTGGATCATAGTCAAGTCATAGCCAAGGGCTTAACCATCCTCTCTCCACCTCAAACCTGGGATGCCCCAAGTGTCCCAAATTTGACAAATACAAAGTCATTGAACCTGGCTCTGACCCTTTGTTAATTCACATTACATGGTGGACTATGTTAGTTTGAACTATTTTCTGGCATAAATGGAAGTCCAAATTCTGTTTTTTTATTTTCAAAATAGTTCTCAAGAATCATGCTAGTTTTGATAAAAGTAATTTTATAAGATTCTAATTCTATTTTTGATCAGTCTTGTTATAGCCAAAACACATTTTCATGGTCCAGATATTAATGGGATTTAGAGCTGAAAGGGATCTTAAAGATATTCCCTTCCTTTTGTACATAAAGAAATTAAAATTGAGAAACATTTAATATTTTCCCAAAGGGTAGCAAAGCTCAGATTTTAGTATAGTTCCTTTGACTAAAAGTTCACTGTTCTTTTATCATAGCACACTTCTAAATTCTTTTAATTTTCAAAATAGGTGATTTAAAAAAAACAGGTGATTTAAAAATGCTCTTCATATGACATAATTTAATAACTTTTTATGCTCTTCTGCATGCAAGCCAAGTTGTCTATGTTCCTTTTGAAAATGTACTGTCTAGAATCGAAGGTGATGCTTTTAGTGTGATCTACCCATATTATTAAACTATTTTTTTCTTCCTAATCTGGACACCATGGCCTTATTCACATAAGCTAAGATGGTGTCTGCTTTGAGTAGTCATCACTTTTGGCTCATTTTAAAATTCTGATCAAATAAAATTTCCCATATCTTTTTTTACATGAACTTATCATATCTTCCATCTTGTTAGTTGGTCAATAAACAATTCAAAATATCTACCATGAGGGGTGGCTAGTTGGTGCAGTGGATAAAGTACTGGCCTTGGAGTCAGGAGTACCTGGGTTCAAATCCGGTCTCAGACACTTAATAATTACCTAGCTGTGTGACCTTGGGTAAACCACTTAACCCCATTTGCCTTGCAAAAAAAACTAAAGGAAAAAAAATATCTACCATGATCTTGCCACTGTGCTAAGGGCTTGGGGTATTAAGAAAGATAAAAGACAGTCTCTGCCTTTCAGGAACTAACAGTATAATGGGGAGACAACATGTAAACAACTACATACAAAGTATATGTGGAATAAATTGAAGATAATCAACAGGGAGGGGGGCACTTCCATTTAGGGGGCTAAGGAACAGCTTCTAATAGAATTTAAAATTTTCACTGGTCCTTGAAGAAAGTCAATGAATCCAAGAGGTAGATAGGAGGAGGAAAGGTATTCCAGACATGAAGAAAATTCAGAGAAATATTTTGGAGTCTGGAGATAGAGTGTGTCTTGTTTGAGGAACAAAAAGGAGTCAGGTGTCACTGGATTATAGAGTATGTGGGAGCATGTAAGGTATAAGAAAAACTGAAGAGGTGGGGAGTGGGCTGAAGGTCAGGCAATGAAGATCATTGAACAGCAAACAGAATTTTATATTTGATTCTGGAGGTGACAGGGAGTCACTGTATTTATTGAGTAAAGGCATGGTAGTGTCAGACTTGTACTTTAGAAACATTGGTTTTGATAGCTGAGTGGAAGATGGACTGGAGTGGGGAGAAATTTGTGTCAAGCAGATCAATCAGAGTCTATTGCAACATCCAACATGTGAGATTAGAGCCTGCTCTAGGGAAGTGGCATTGTCAAGATAGAAAAGGGCTTATGCAAGAGATGTTATGAAAGTAAAATGGACAGAATATGGAAACTAATTGAATATAAGGTGAGTGGAGGATGATACCTGGGTTCATTGACTAGGAAGATTGTGAGAAATAGTAGGAGAGTGTGAGGAGAGAGTGAGTTCAGTTTTAGAGATTTTGAATTTAACTTGTATCCAGAAATCCAGTTTGAGATGTCCAATAGGTGGTTAGAGATGCTAGATCAGAGGTCAGTAGAGAAGTAGACTTGAGAATCATCAGCATAGGTATAGTTGAATATTCGGGAAATGATGAGATCAACAAAGGAACTAGTATATAGGAAGAAGAGGGTAGAAATGATGGGATGGGCAATCTTCTGGAGAAGGAGAAAAGGGATATAACCATTTGTGTAGAAAAATTTTCCTTGGCAAAGAGAAGGGCTATTTTATTATATGAGACAAAGGTGAAGGAGGAGACAGTGATAGAAGAAGCATTTGTGTGGTGTGAGATGAGGAGGAAGAGAGAAGAGAGATCATTCACTATATGACCTCAGTTTCTTCAGTAAAACATGAGGAAAAATTTTCAAGTTCAAGGGGGAGCCATGAAAGAGATGAAGAGAGATTAAAACAAAAGTTTGGAAGAACTGCTGTGATGAATGATATATTAAGTTAATTTGTTGTTGTTGTTCAGCCATTTGACTATATATGACTTTTCCTTGTCCAGTGGATTAATATAAATAGAAGTTAAGTGTCTTGCCCAGGTCATACTGTTAGTATCAGAGGCTGAATTTGAACTCAGGTCTTCCTGGCTCTAGGCTTGGCTATTTATTCACTAAGTCTTCTAGGCTTCCCAGTGAATTAATTAGAGGTGTAAAAGCATTGTCTTACAGTAGTGATGGTTCAATTGAGAAACTGTATTATAAATTTGTTATGGACTCATTCAGTATCATTTCATCCTTTTCTGCAGTTTCATTCAGGAATCCATGTAGGAGCAAAAACATTGAATAATAGGAGTGATCTGAGGGTTGAATTGGTAAGATTGGAAAGATTTGGGGCAAGGGAATCAAGAGAAGAAAGTATGAATTGGTTCACCAAGGGTTCAAGATGAGGAAGGGAGAAGAATGTAGATAATGCAGGTAGTGATAAACTATGAAAGAACTGGGTAAGGGATTAGAAGTCATAAAGAAATTTTGGAGATTCATGAAGAATAGGGAACAGGGGTATAAGAAGGAGATAGAAGTAGACTGATAATAGATTATGATCAGATAAAGAATTTTATAATTCATAAACATGCAAGTAAGTAGTGCATTTAAGTATGATGACAAGATTAAGGGTATGACTCTCTAGAGGATTTAAATGAAATATTTTATCTTCTTTTTTTTTTTGCTGCCTTTCATCTGACTTTCAGTTTTGGGTCAATTTCCAAGCCTGTCCAATATTTTTTGAAAAATCTTAATTCTGTCACTCATAATATTGGGCATTTTATTCTTTGTGTTATGTCAGGTTTGTGTAAACTGAATATTTGAGCATTGTGCAATCATATTTTTATCCAAATATCATGACTCCAGGACTGGTGCTCTATTCATTGTGCCACCAGTCCACCCTGCCCTTTTTTTTTTCCTTGATGGATATCAAGATGAAGTTAGGAAGACGTGAGTTCAAATGTGACCTCAGATACTAATTAACTGTGTGAACCAGGGCAAGTTACTTAATCCCTTTTTGTTTCAGTTTCTCTATCTGTAAAATGTGGAAAAGGATAACACTATCTCTTAGAGTTGTTTTGAGAATCCAATGAGATAATCATTGTAAAGTAGTTTACATAGTGCCTGGCTCATAGTAAATAAATATTAATTATTATTATTATTATCATAATTTGCCTTGAAATATTATACAATTATTAACATAGAAAGGTCACCTATGTCAACTTTAGGCTTAGCAGAATGTCATGATGAACTTTGTTAAAGATTTTATTATGGCAGGAATAGGGACTGGAGCTCTGATTTCAGAGGGAATGAGAACTCTCCAGTTAACTTACCAATTATTTATTGTTAAGTGTGCCAGGTACACTTAACCTTCTGTGGGCCAGGCACAATATTAAGCAGAGGGGATTCAAAGAAAGACAAAACCAGTTTCTCTCCCCAAGGAGCTATCAGTCTAATGGGGGAAATAGCATGCAAACAATTAGGTACAAACAAGCTATAAACAGGATAAATTGGAGATAAACAGAGCGAAGGCACTAACATTAAGGGTAATTAGGAAGGGCTTCTTGTAAAGGACGAAATTTGAACTGGGTCTTGAAAGAAGAAAGGGAAGCCATTAGTAGCGATAAGGAAGGAGAGAATTCCAGTCAGGGGCTAGTCAAGAAAAAAATGATTAGGTGGTGCAGTGGATAGAGCACCGGCCCTGGAGTCAGGAGTACCTGAGTTCAAATCCGACCTCAGACACTTAATAATTACTTAGCTGTGTGGCCTTGGGCAAGCCATTTAATCCCATTGCCTTGCAAAAACTAAAAAAAAAATGATCAGAGTCACAGAATTGTAGATTGTAAGGAGGGAGTCTTCCTGAATTCAAGTCCTTTACTCTATCAACTATACCATTAACTACCCTAGCAGAGGATTTTATATTTAATACTGGGGACTAGTGCTTATTCTTCCTCAGTGAGAAAATTCCCTCTTCCAATATTGGTCAAGACTTTCTTAGCAACTTATTGTTTTAGAGAATTACTTAAAGTCTTGAGAAATTAAGGGATTTATAGCCAGTTTAGGATCATATAGCCAGTATATGTAAAAGATGAAACTTCAGTCTTGGTCTTTCTAGTGTAGAAACAGTCTCTATGATGTTATGCCATTCATTATATCACTTGGCTTCTTTGTTATAGTAAAATGCAAACTAGGAATGCTCATTCCCATAGTTCAGGCTTTAGATCCTTTACATTAATAGGCAGCAAAATACTTGGATCCCTTGTGATAACCAAACTCTTAATGCTTTTCATCATTCTCTTTTGTGTCAAATAGGTTTAGGCAGCATCACACAGAGCAAGGCTTTATTTTTCACCTTTAAATCATGCATATGCTATTTTCTACCTGTCAAAAAGAAGATCCACAGCTAAATTACTGAAATAATGCTCATGTAAGCAACTTTTTATGAATTGTACTTTCAGGATGATTTATGATAGCATTAAAGCCTCTGCTGTGACATTTTATGTGTTTAAAATTATTTTCAAAACAACAGCACCTTTGTAAGGCTACTGTACAGAGAGTCACCAAATAGCCAGGTAAAGGAGTTGATTTGTGAGCAAGAATTCCCATTTTTCTCCACCTCATTTTCTGAATGGGCCTTAGAATAAATAATAGGCTAATATTTTAGGCTTGAAGATTCTGTGGCTGATGTTGATTAGCTTTTCTTCTGAGTGCATCTTCTTGAAAAGATTGATACAGGGCTGTCAGCTGTTTCTACATCACTTATACTTAAGGCCAGTTCCTTTAGTTACAGTTTTCAGAACCTGACCATGTTTTTATCTCTGTTCCACCATCTACCCGACTCTTTTGCAAAACCTCATATTTTATTTTATTTTATTTTAATTTTACTTGGTGCTTTTTCAGGCTGGGGCAGCAAATGGCTAGCAGGTAGCAGCATCCTTACAAAGAACGGTGGCTGATATGGTCCAATTTACAGTCTGCAGATCAGGAACCAGTAGGGATGTCAAAGGCCATTTAGGACCTCTTCATTGAGAGGCAGCTAAGTAGAGAAGTGGATAGATGTAGCAGACCCTGAAGTTGAGAAGACCTGAGTTTGAGTTCTGTTGCTGTGTGACCACCGAAAAGTTATTTAATCCCTGTCTGCTTCAGTTTTCACAACTGTCAAAAGAACATAATCATAGCATCTACTTCCCAGAGTTGTTGTAAGAATCAAATGAGATAATATTTATAAAATTCTTAGTACAGTGTTTGATACATAGTAGGTCCATAATAAATATTTGCTTTCTCCCTTGTTAGGAACCATTGTGTATGGGAGTATTGTGAATTATCTTCACCTGGTATCCTTGAACACCAGAGTCTTATCTTACTAAGTGCCACAGGAGTGGGAGTGGATTAGAGACTGGAAAGGTATTTAGGCACTGATGTTTTGGTGAATAAATGGAGCACTTGGAGATCTTGATGGAGTATTTGTCTCCCTTGTTATCCCTGTCTCCCACTCCTCCAGTGTTCACCTGGGGAAGATTGAAGGAATTCAGAAGTGGGACTCAACAGAAGAGTCCAGCAAAGGGACTCTATACTCCCTTCCTTCCTTTCTTTGTTCCTTTGTTCCTTCATTCCTTTCTTCCTCAGGTGAGGAAACTAAGGTCCAGGGACATTAAGTATTTTTTCCAAGGACACATATATGAACTTGAATCTAAATTTAGCCTTCCAATTTCAATGCTTTCCCCCATTGTACTATGACGTCTTTCACTGTCATGGAAATAGTTTGTAGTCTAATTACACCTTGGAAGACAAAGTCTTTTCATTGTTCTTTGGGTTATTCTTGGAGGCATTTGTGGGGGAATATTGATGTTAAAAAGATGAAATTTTATGATTCAAATATCTTGTGACTTTTGAAAGGACTGTTAATTTTCCAATGTGATACATATTGAAATCCTCTCATTTGACTTTAGGTCCAATTCAATGGCCATTTAATGTACTTGTCCAAGATCATTAAAGGGATTATTAATAAATACCTAGGGAAGGAAGTAATGATTATAAAGAACAAGGACAGCTTCATTAAAAATAGGTTTAAATTTATTTCAATTTTAGAAAGTGTTATTAAATGTGTAAATTAAGGGAATACTGTGAATATAATTTATCTATATTTTAACAATCATTTGATAAAATATCTTTTGCTTTTTTTTTTTTTTTGGAACATGAAAGAGGGGATTGTACCCTAAACAATAATGCAATCTAGTGCCTGAACTCCTTAGTCAATCCATGTCAATTTCTCAGAAAATCTTCAGTGGAGTCCCTCCTTTCTTTGGTCCCATGCTGACATTTTTGTTGATGACTTGGCTAAAAGTGTGAATGCCATGCCATGCTTTTCAAATTTAGATGACATAATTTCTTTCATTTACTCTCATTTTGGCCTTCTTTTAAAAATATTTTTATTTATAGTATTGTAGTCCTTCCTCTTGGTTTTTTTCATATTCTAAATTCTCTCAGTTCATATGAATCTTTCCATGTTCCTCTAAATTCTATATATTTATCTTCATTACATTCATATACATGTATATGTTGCATATTTTCTATTCTATAATTGATCTATTTTGTTTCTAATTCTTTGGGATCCCAAAGAGAATTGCTATGCATAATTTTTGTATACCATGGACCTTTCTTTCTGTCTGCCTTGGGGATATGTCTAGTAGTAAGATTGCTGAATTAAAATCATGCTCATTTCCACAATAATTCTTACATAATTTTAAATTGGTTTCTTTTATTTTTGCCATTTCAGCATATATATTTTTGCCATTCACCATATATATATATATGTATATGTATATTTGTATGCATAAGACTGTTTCCTTTTCTTTCATTTCTTTTATGTATAGGTCTAACAGTGATATAGCTGGATCAAAGTACTTGTATCGTTTAGTAGCTAGTTGTGTAAAATTCAAATTACTTTCCAGAATAAATGATCAACAGTACATTAGTGTGACTATTTTCTCCCTCCAACATTTTCCCTTCCCAGGGTTACCCCTCTACCATTTTCCATTTTTCTTTTTTGTTATCTTTATCAATTTGATAGATGTGAGGTAGAATGTCAAAATTGTTTTAATTTACATTGTTTTAATTAGTAATAATTTAGAGCATTTTTCATAGATAACTTGGGTTTCTTTCTGATCATATTTGTCAATTGGGTAATATTTCCTCTTCTTATTAATTTGCATCAGTTCCTTACATATCTTGTAAAAGATACTGCTATCAAAGTTATTGCAAGTAATTTTTTATTAAATTTTAAAATTTAAAACTTTAAAAATTTTATCTTATCAAGATTATTTATTTTATATTCTGTTATCCTTGCCATATATATATATATATATATATATATATATATGCCACTTATTTCTTGATTGTTTAATTTGGCAGAATGTGTGAGGTATTGGTTTAAATCTAATTTTTAGACTGCTTTCTAGTTTTCCAAATAACTACCCAATTGTGTTGACAAATAATTACCTAAATGATAGATATCTCTTTAATATATAATTATTTGAAAAATCATAAAAATCATACTTATCTTGAAAGAAGAGATATGAGAAGATACTCCATCCAAATTCTTTGCAGAGTTGGAAGATGCATAATCATTGCACATTGCACACATTTTCAGACTTTTAAAAAAGTATTAGTTGGTTATCTTGATTTTTTCTTTTCTTTTTACCATTTATTATATGGTTTGAGGATGGGGAAACAAACTAAAATATAAACTTCATCCTACATACATATGCCATCAATAAAAAAGACATCAATAAAAACTTATTTTAGAAAATAAAAAATAAATTCCATTGGACAAATATGTTGAAAAATGAACATTTCCTGTCAACAAATTAGTGGGATGGGCATCAATGACTGAAGGTATTTTCCTTCTCATGATTCTGCACTTTTGTTTTGTTGATTGTTCTTGTTTTTGAAGATCAGTGATATCACAATGGATAAATGTCTTGACTTGAATATGAATTGGATTAAATGAGGTATTAGGGACAATTTATGAATATTACTTCTACACTATTCTAAATAATGTGCCTGAGTGGAAATGTGGTCAAAAGTGAAGGTGCCACCCTTTGATCTGGCTTTACCAATACTAGGATTATACTTCAACAAAATCAAAATCTTATAATTATTGATATTTATATTGTATTTTAAGAGCATAAAGTACTTCATTCATAGTATTTTAAAATTCTCCTATCATCTTGTAATGTGGATATTAAAAGGATTATTATCCTAGTTTTATAGATGAGAATCCTGCCTGTGGTCACAGAGTTAGTGATTTTCATATAAGAGATTTGAATGTGGGTTTCTATTAACATCAAGTCCAATGTTGGTTGGTTGCATTAGACATTTTTTTTCATTTCTCATCATCAGTGGAATGAAGTTCTCAATCTGTTTAATATTCACTGTGTTTTAAAAAAGAAAGTGAAGGACCTGGAGATTTTCCAACTATCTGTGGAACATTCTAACCTCAATATTGTAAGAACATCATTTCACACCCAGCTAATTGACAAGGCTGATAAAAAAATGGAAATAGTTTAATGCCAAAGGAATGACTAGATATCAAGATTATTAGTATATTGTTGGAACAGTTATAAATAGATCTAAATATAAAGGTGAAATTATTCAAGAAAAGTCATTAAACCCCTTTTCTGACTCAATGGTCCAAGACTGTATATATATATTTTATGACAGTCAAAAGAAAGAAGGATCCTATACATAATGATATAGTGAATTTTGGTAGCAAAAACTAGAAATGAGATTTGCAACAACTGGGGCATGATTGCACAAATTGTGGTGTATAAATATGGAGGCATATGATTCTGTCTTAAGAAATGATATCTATAAGAAATTAATAGCAATCTAAGAAGACTTACATTACGTGATGCAGAATCAACAATAATAATACCAAAAAGCAGTCAAACAAATTAATTTTAATGAACAAATCCAGTCCTGGGGAACTGAAAAATAATGCACTTTTTTCTTCCATCAATAGAGAGGTGGGGACTATGGATACTGGAAAGAGAAAAGAGAAAAAGGAAAAAGAACCCAGTTGTTTTTTGTTGACTAGTTTTGCTGACATGTTTAACATGAAGGTGGGACAAAGATATCTCAGCTATATAGCTAAAACATCAGTAAAAGATTTTATATAATATAAATTTAAACACTTCAGAAAAATAAATATAAGGAGGGGACATGATAGTTAAGCTAATAGAAATCACTGAAGGAATTTGGCAATTTAATATATTTCACAGAATAAAGAAAAAGACAGAGGGGAAAATCTATCAGTGGGCATTATTTGAAGTATTTGAGTGATTACTAGGCCATTATTAGATTATACTTTACTTTTAATATATGCCAAGAAGCAATGATAGTTCACTTACTATTTTAAAGTGTTTTGGTGGTGCTGATAGCAATATCTGAAAAAGATTGCAGTAGTGTATAGTCATCTTTTTAAATATTTAAATGAGCTGTGATTTCATCCATTTAAGGCTTTCCTCCGTCTGTGAGCATCCTCAGTTCAGGTTTCCTTTTGCCAATCTTCATGAGTTGCTGTGAACCAAAGCAATTATCATCCCCTGGCCAGTCTTCTTTTATATTCTTCTATGTTGGTGCTAAGAAGCAATACAATCTAGTGCTAGGTTTGTTCTTGTAGGAGTGTTTCCTGCTTCTTAGGACCTATCAGAGCTTTAAATTTCATTGGTAGCCTTTGAGAACCAGACTCACCTTTACACTCCAAACAGGAATTGGAGGAATTTTTTAGTGTGTGATGTTAATAACTTACCTTGGGGAAATAGACAGTTGAAAACTTTTGATAGGCACCCCAAAGAAGAAAGGGGCCACTGGATTCTGCTGACTGGAAAGTCCATTTCTATGACACTGATTGATAAAGAAATACATATCAAAGAAACATCATATCATTAGGAAAATTGCATGGTAGCATGGCATCAACATGAAAATATGACAAGTTTTACATTTGACACAAACCTTGAAAAACTGTTCATGATCAATATTTTATATGAATTAAAAGCTCAAATTACTCTAGAGACTACAACTTATTTTTTGAGTAGCATTATCAATATTTCTGTAGGTACCATTTTTTAACACAGGATCAATATTAAAAACCTAGATTTCTTCAGTCTGGTGGTATTGACATGACTCCCAAGCCTAATTGTATAATTTTAGTCCCTTTTTCTGACTTTTCATGACTGCTATACTAGTTCAGGTCCTTATGCCTATATATATAACCTTATGCCTAGGTCTTTGGAATGTTGTGATAGCTTCACTTCTGGTTTTGTGGTCTCTACTCTCTTTCATCCTTCACATTTCTATCAGAATAGATTTTTACACTGGTTTATGTTATTTTTGATTTCCTTATTTTCTCCTTGGTGATTCAAGTCTAAATTCTCTAGGTGTTTGAGATCTTCTACAATTTGACCTTAGATTTTTTTAGAGGATTTATATTTGTAACCACAATTTTAGTGTCTAATTTTATATGATTTTGTGTTTATTGTAGCTTATATATGAATGATGTTACTTCAGTTATGTAATGAGCAACTTGAGAATAACATGTTTTAGACTTTTCCTATGTCTTCCCCCAAAAGACCTAACACAACAGTTAGCACATAGCAGAAATTCAGTTAAATAATCTATTGACTCCCCAAAGCTTCTATTGACCAGGCAAAAGGCAACGGAAAGACCCACACAGGGACAAATTAGTTGCAACTTATTACTAATAAAGAATTGAGCACTAGAAGCATCTACATTTTTATTCATTATTTACCAGAATACCAGAATTTAATAGCTTTTGATAGCACCTTTTTCTTTCTTTCCTTCACATTTTTCCTCCCTCTCTTTATTAGAACATTCCTTGAAGATGGTCATCCATCAGCAGTAGTCAGTATGATATGATTGAAAGGAACAAGCTCTGAACAAAGGATCATCTACCTGAATCTCTGTTTTCAAGGAAATTAGACTTGATGACTTCTGAGTTTCTTTTTAATCCTGAATCTATGGTCTTATTCTTTTATTGAGTTTTAGACCAATATTTTATGGGTAATTATTGGTCTTGCATATATAGGGTATCCTAAAAGTCTTAATCAAAGTTCAAGTTTCGGTAGTTTATTTCTGTATTAAAACTTTTGGGAAATTCTATATAAACATAATCATATAAATCTAAAACAATCAGGTTATGTATGTACAAATAAATCATACATATAGTACTACTACTACTATTGGTAGCTAGTTTTTATACGAAGTTTTATTTTTTGTAAAGGTATTTACATATGTAATCCTATTTGAGCCTTATAACAACCCTGAGTTAGGTGATATTATTCCTACTATCATTTTACAGATGGGGAAGTTGAGATACAGAAAGATTAAGTGCTCAGGGTCATAAAACTGGTATTTGTGACAATTTAAACTTAGGTTTTCTTATTTCTAGTGACTTCATCACTTGACAAGTTCAATATATTTATATATGTATATATAATATGTATTTAAATATGTACATGCATATAGAGATATATGTATGTATATACACACACATATATATATTCCTGAATGAATACATATTTAGCATATCTATTTTCATCATTTATCTATCTGTCTGTCTGTCTGTCTGTCTATTTATCTAATCTAATAGGGACTAGCTCTGTGTATAGGGACCAAAATTTAACAGGAACAATATAGGACTTATTAAGTCCAGGTTTCTCCTTAAAACAAAGGTTTATATATTAAAGAATATATTTCTAGCTAAACTATTGACTTTTCATCCTATAATAGTTTGAAAACTTAAGATTATTGGCTAGTGAAAGGGTAATGTAGAGACAAATCAGCAACATCTTATTTCTGACAAAGAATCAAGCACTAGAAGTATCGCTTAATAATGGACTTAAAAGATGAGGTAGGCCAGACATTTGATGGGAGTAGATGAAAGATCTGTGTGTTCCACTGTTGGTCATATAATGCCAATAAATCTAAAGAGTAGGTCATAGCATAATGGGTGGATATGGGAAGGACTTCCATAGGGTGAGAGGATATGGATGGTTTTCAACCTGGACCACTGGAGATTCCATATCCATTAAATTACTTGAGAAAGGAAGTACTACTACTCTTTCTTAGATATAGATGCCTTGAATTAGATGACTTCCAACTTTGGAATTCTGTTTCAATCTTTCTTTTTCAGAAATAGTCTAAAGACAGGGATGAGTTCATCTCAGCATAATTATTTATAAAATGAACATTTTATAAAATATGTGAATGTGTTTCCATGTCAAGCTCAGAGATCTAGAATTGGATGCATTTCATTAGATAAAAAAGTAAAACAAAATAATGTAAAACAGAATTATTTTCCTTTTCTAGTTATATAATATTTATGGAATAGACAGTTCAAGCAGATATTTTTCACAGGAACAGTTCAAAATATGATTTTATATGGTAGCACAATTTCCTTAACATTTTAACATTGTATAAATCTATACATATTAACTTGCTATAGTTTATGTATACAATATATGATGTATATATATATTTATATATAATATAGGTGTGATATTGTCAACAATTAGCAATATGAAGAAAATTGTTCTGAATCTGCTGTATTATGAATGGAGAACTCTAGGAGAATAATCTCCCTCTGCTAATGCTAGTTGTTAGAATACTATTGTGGTTTTTCCAAGTGTTACTGTGTCAGTATATGTCCTAAAATTTGAACCCAGATTTCATTGACTCTGAGAGTGTCTTCTGTCCATTGTCATTTGAACTCCCAATATAAACTTGGTAATCAAAAATCAAAAATGGGCATGAAATGTAGGTTTGCTATAACCACTAAATAAGCCTCATTTTTAATCAGTGATCAATTGTATTTTGCAAGTTAGTAAGAACATTTAAAGTTGTATTTGGGGGGTGGCTAGGTGATGCAGTGGATAGAGCACCGGCCTTGGAGTCAGGAGTACCTGGGTTCAAATCCAACCTCAGACACTTAATAATTACCTAGCTGTGAGGCCTTGGGCAAGCCACTTAACCCCATTGCCTTGCAAAATCCAAAAAAATAAAAATAAAGTTGTATTTGAAAAGATTCTTGAAAACGAAATAATGGTGTCCTATTAACTATACTACCTTTATTTACATTCCATTGTTTTGAACCACAAGAGGGAATTTGGGGAAATAGCTAAAGATCTGGCCTAAGTGTTAGGGAGATTTGTGTTCAAAGACTATTCCAGGTATAAGAGATAGTATTCAGTTCATATGAATTCATGTAACCCTCTCTATGGAATGTTGTAGAAAGAGTTTCAAACCTCAGGTTACCAGCATTGTCAGCCTTTGTTTTCCCTTCAAGAACTTGGCAGTCTGATAGACCCTTCTCAAAGTAATCTTTGTAAATGCATAAAACATAAAAGATTACAAAGGAAATTGATATCATAGAAATAGAGTTGTTAAAAATTATTTAAACAAGTTCATGGTTATAAACCCTTGGGTTACTAGAGGGTTCTTAGAGTGATTGGCAGGATTCAGACTTGTTCATGTTCAAAGACTAATAGACTGGGGCAACTAGATGGTGCAATGGATAGAGTCAAATCCAGCCTCAGACACTTAATAATTACCTAGCTGTGTGACCTCAGGCAAGTCACTTAACCCCATTGCCTTGCAAAAAAAAGCAAACAAAACCCAAAAAACTAAATAACCTTCATAGGGGTAAGTTTTTCTACCAGTATAAGTTTGTATAGGTACCAAGAGCATCAGAGGTGATGAGATTTGTCCAAGATCCTAGAGCTATTATGTTTCAGAGGCAGGACTTGACCTAAAATCTTTTGGCCTCTAGGCTGAGATTGGGAGGGTGCTCTACAGGGTTGGGGGGGGGGTTGAGAAGAGAAAAGGAAGAAGTAGTAAACATAGAGGGAGATATCATCTAAAGAGGAACAACATTCCCCCCAAATAAGAAACAAACAATATGAACCAATATTTCAACTTCAAATCAGTTACTAGTCTCAGATATAAATCTATACACTCCCCCAGAGAGAGAGAGAGAGAGAGAGAGCACTTTCCATGAAGCTTGCTAGAATTAGGCAGAGACAAACAAGCCTAGAATGCAGACTTGGTCTTCATGAGTTCTATGGATCAGACATAGTCTAGAACCACAATCAGCCAAGTTGACAAAGATTACCAAGAGCTTACCATGGAGGGACCTGGGTTCACTACACCTACTTATCTCCATAACAACCACCCTCCCTGATCAAAAAGATTATATATTTCTTGTTGATAGCATTCCCTGCCTACATACTTTTATTGGCAGCTTTTGACATACATAAAAACTAATACTTTACTTTTCTGAAAATACAAACAAAAGAATGTTGGTAAACTGATTATTGATAACTGTTGATCAATATGCCATTGTTACAAAATTTTATTTGAACAATTTGTACATGTAATGAGAAAATCTTTGATGAACGTATGAAAAGAGAATAGGCAGGCTTTCACAAATATTTCTCTACAATAGACTACTTCTCCAAAAGAATATGTTACTGAAAAATATAAAGACTATCTCCTATGTATTTTTTTTATTACTTGAACATTAGATTTTAAAAAAAATAATGCCTAACAGGTAGGAATGGAAAGGCATACTCTAACATAAAAAAAAAAACCAGATAAACCCACTGTTTTTGGAGTTGATGACTGGATTCCTTATTTAATTTCTTTGAGATTCCTTTTTCTCTTTTTGAAAATGAGAGGATTGAGTTAAATAATCTCAAAGATTCCTGCCAATTCTCAATCCTATGATATCTCTCTCTGTACACAGGGTATAGCCATGTGGTCTTATGTGGCAGAACCACTTATGGTCACAGACAAATCATGCTCCTAGAAATGGAGTCTGACCCTAGAAGTGTCAGGGTCAGGTAGGGTGACCCCCCCAGAAACCCAAAGGTGGTGAAAGTTAGCCTAACCACAGTGGCCTTCTATTAGTCAGTATACTTCTTGGCAGAGAAGTTTGGAAGGGAGGCAAACATCAGATTGGACTTTTTATGTAGTACTTCTTTGTTGAACTCTATCATAATTGCCTTTTTCCAAAAGCTTTATGAGTTTAATTAGTTTTAGTTTTAGCATAATTCTTTATACTGTGCAGTTTTAAGATTAACCCCATTGATTGTCTTTTTACTTTTCAAGTGTAGCAACTTATTAGAAATTTTTATTATTACCTTGTAAATTCATCAGACTTACTCTCTGTGTGGCAGTAGCTGCATTTTCTACATTTTGTGGGTTCTTTTAATTGCTTCTCTGAAGTGTGGACAAATCTTGAGAGAAGGTCACAGTTGCTTTCATTAATCCAGTGTTATTTTCAGAATCTTTCTGCTTTCATTTAAATCCAAAATTCCATTAGTTTTTTCTTAATTATTTGATCAAATGAGTCCTATTTTTCCATTTTGTAAGGGAAATATTTCATTTGCTGAAGGTCAGCTACATAGACTTGTATGTTTAAATTCTTAAGCTGTATTTGTCCTTTTATATGTGTCCTACATAGACAATTCTAGTTACTTTGAGATCTTTTAGGAGATAATTTGCACTGCGTAGATTAGGTCTCCCCATCATTTTACCTTTTTTGCCCCTATTCTTTTCCTCTGATTATTTCATGATACAACAGACAACTAAATGGTAAAATATGTGACCTGGAGTCAAGAAGACCTGAATTTAAATTAGGTCTCAGACACTTAACTAGCTGAATGATCCCGAGCAAGTCATTACTCTCTGTCTGCCTCAGCTTTCTCAAATGTAAAATGGGGATAATAAAAGCACGTACTCTCCATGGTAGTTGTGAGGATCAAATGAGAAAAGATGGATGCAGAATTATCATAATTCCTGTCCCTTAGCAAGGACTTACTACATATTCCCATTCCATACAATAATATATTTTTGCTGCAGAGGTAACTTGGAAGATGAATAGAGAGTCAGTTGACCTCAGAGACTGGAAGCCCTGAATTCAAGTTTTGCCTTGGACACATGCTGATTATTTGGTCATATATGCAAGTCACTTAATCTTTCAGTGTCCTATGCAACACTTTAAAACAGTAAGAATAGATGTAAGTCTGCAATGATAGAGGACAATTTCCCTATCTTTTGTTGTTCCCTATCAATTTGTTGTTTAGGGAGCAACAGGTCTAATATAAGCAAAAGCAAAACATTAAAAATATCAAAGAAAAACACAAAACACATTCCATGAGGCAGAGTCAGAAAATACAGTTATTTAATCCTGCTAATAATTATGATGATTAACTAGGAGGCAATGGTTAGGGCTCTGGGCCTGGGGTTAGAAAGGCCTGAGTTCAAATGTGACTGCAGACATTTACTAGTTGTGTCACCCTGGGCAAGCTACTTAACCCTGTTTGCCTCATTTGCCTCATTGGTAAAATCAACTTGAGAAGGAAATGGCAAGCTACTCTAGTATCTTTAGCAAGAAAACCCAAAATGGGTTCACTGAGAGTTGGGCTATCCTAAACAATAACAGCAATTTATCTAGGCAATGAGGGACAGCATGGGATAAAGATAAAGGTCCAGTGTTCCAAGTGAGGTCTCAGATTCTAGAGTTCTCTCTAACACAAAAAAGCATGTGACTATGGACATTCATTCTGTCACTCTCTGAAACTAGGCTCTAGTGGACTTGACAATCTGCAGAGGGAAAGGGACAATTGATAAATAGCAGGTTTGGACCCCTCCTTCTACACTCCTCCCCCCATAATTTAGACAGTAGGGTAAATGAACTTCGTAGCCTACAGGTTTATTGCTAACTTTGTCACTAAAAAAAGATGTATGATCTTAGGAAAATATCTAACTTTTTTAGGCCTTGAATTTCTTATTGCCATTATAATGGAGTAGGATTATATGATTTCTAAGATCTTTTCTAGCTTTAGGATTCTAAGTCCTAATGAGAATTATGGTTTTAAAAAAGGGCAATAATGAAAGACTATTGAGATAAATGTTTAATAATAGTCACGTCCAACATTTATATTGTGCTTTAAAAACTTTACACAATGATTTATTTATCTGATTTTCAAAACAGCACTGTGAAGTAGATGCTATAGATAATAGTATTGCCATTTTACACACGAGGAAAATGAGATGGGAAGAGACAAGGGACTAGTTCATGGCCATGAAGTTATTAAATATTTGACTTGGGATTTGAACTCATGTCTTTTCTGATTTCACAACAAGCAGTCTTTCCATTGTGTCATGTTGCTTCTCACAAATATTTAAAACAGCTAGTCAAAATGAAGTCTCCTTTGATTATCTATATATTCTAATATCCTAAATTATTTTATCCCCAATGCCTCAATGAATCTGTTTTTTTTTTTGGTGGTGCATTCTCAGGATGTATTTCAATTCATCCATATATTTCCTTTCCTCCTGTTTATTTCTTTTCTATGTTCTATAGATACTTTTCAGAGGATCCATTTAGCAGGCCAGAGCTTTCCTCAAGATCTTTTATGTTTTGCATGTAGAAAAGGAACAGTTGGGTGTCTACCTTTTATCCTTCACTCTTGTCCTATGACTGGCCAACTTCTCTTTTGTATTATACATTTCCCCAGTGATATCCCTTATGTCACTTTTTGAGGAAACTGTTATCATTGGCTATTGCCAATATTGCAAATATTTGTGACTAAACTAGGCTTCTATAATGATTAGAGCATTTATTCTTTAAGAATTCTTTTTTTTTTTTTTAGATTTTTGTAAGGCAAATAGGGTTAAGTGGCTTGCCCAAGGCCGCACAGCTAGGTAATTATTAAGGGTCTGAGACCAGATTTGAACCCAGGTACTCCTGACTCCAGGGCCAGTGCTTTATCCACTATGCCACCTAGCCGCCCTGAGAATTCTTTAAGAATTGCAAAATGCTTTACAAATATTATTACATTTGATCCTGGAAGGTGGATGCTATTATTACTCCACTTTATAGATAAGGAATTGAGGCTGAGGAGGGAAAGCCCAGGATCACAACAGCCAGTAAATGTTTGAGGTGGAATTTGAATTTAGGTCTTTCTGTCTTTAAGTCTAACTCTCTAACTTTTGTTTCTACTTAGATGTTGCTAAACTTCTGGTGATGAGTCTCATCATATTGATCTTGGTCTATATTTGGAGTCTTTCCAATTAGGTAGAACCTTCAGAGATTGTGGTAAGTTAGCGTAGACTTTGAGAAAGCTGGTTCAACTCCCATAATGAAGTATTGGAATGACTTTTGTGAAGACAGCGTCATCTTAGAGTAAGACTCCGAATGACTCTGATGCATATAGCTCAAGTGTTGTATTGTTGTATTGTATATTAAGAATCAAGGGAAGGGCACTAGTACATAGAAATCCTGCTCTTAAGAGTTCAAAATTTAAAGAGGAAGCATGAGTCTCATACAAAGTATTATATAAATGGCATACATTCCTATTATTATCAGTTAATTCTGGTGTCTTAAAACTCTCAAGTTATTGCTATGCTGTCCCAATCATATGTTGTTGTTTTTGTTAAGTTCTTTTTTTTAGGCATGTCTGATTCTTTGACCCATTTTGGCATTTTCTTGGCAAAAATATTGGATTGGTTTGCCATTTCCTTCTTGAGTTCATTTGACAGATGAGGAAACTGAGGCATACATGGTTAAGTGACAGCAAGTCAGTATCTGAGACTGGATTTCAACTCCAATCTGGCTCTCTATCCACTAGCTGCCTGCTATCTTGCCTAGAAGAGGATAACTTAAGACACTCTCAAAGAAGCTTTAGGTTCAATACAGAGAAAAAAGATGAACGGGTAAGTCAAAAGCTAAAAAGAAAAGGTCTGGGTCAACAATCAGCAATTTTCTTTCTTTCTTTTTTTTTAAAAGCTTTTATTTAAACAAAATCAGGGGAGAGCTGACCACAGTTCACTACTACTACAAATTATGCACTTAAGTTTCCTGCATTTGGGGAAATTTCAGGGGTCAGCCCATCAGCAGTGCAATGGATAATCTCACCCTGGGGAAAACACCTTCTTTATCATGGAATCACCCTTGCCAAGTAAGTATCAAATAGGCAATTTTCAAGGGAATTTTGACATGAGAGTTGTTTGCAAAATGTTACTTATATTTTCTATATGCCTCACAATATCTGAGAAAATTGGTGCATTAATTCATTGTTTGATTTGAAAAAAAAACTTTTATTTTTTTATCCTCTTAGAGAAAATAAACTTTGCTATCTATGATTTATAATGACTTTTTCTATTTTCTTCCTCAAAATATTGTGGATATAGAATTTATGTAGAGTAGATATAGAATATCTATGTAGAATATATATATATATATATATATATATATATATATATATATATATATATATTATGTGTGTGTAATTTATAGAATACATAGCACCCCCTCTGGTCTTCTCAACTAACACTGTCAATTGGGTATCCAAAAGTTCCCCTCTCCCATTAGGATGTAGGTACCTTTACAGCCTATATAGTCTTCTTTTTCTATGTATCACTTTAGTGTATATGGCACAGTGCTGTTCATGTTTTGGTGCATCTTGAATTCTTTTAAAAATTCTTTACCTTCATTTATTTGTTGCACAACCTTTTGGTATATTTTGCAGATTTGTATTCAAGTGGTAGTTATACTACATGACTTCTGGGCTCTCTTCCAGTTCTGAGATTTCTAATACCTTTCTAGTGTCAGTGTGCATGCCTGACCTTTCAAGCCTTCCAAAATCTGGCTCCATGCTACCCATCCATGCATATTACAGATTATTAGTCCCCTTCATACATACTTTAGTTAAAGGGGATAATTGCGAAAGTAATGTATTTTAGTTAATGTCCAACATTTCATGACTCCATTTGAGGTTTTCTTGGTAGAGATACTTTAGAGAGCAGCTAAGTGACCTAGTGGATAGAACATCAGTCCTGAAATCAGGAGGACCTGAATTCAAATATGACCTCAGACACTTGCCTCTATCTGTGTGTCCTTGGGCAAGTCACTTAGCCTTGGTTTCTTTGCATCCAGGGTCATCTTCAATCATCCTGATTCATATCTGGCCACTGGATCCCTGGAGGAGAAAGTTAAGCTGGTGGTTTAGCATAACACCCTCTCACTCAAATCCAATTCATGTGCACATCATGGTATCCCTTCCTGGTTGTCATTGTCTTCTTCAAGAATAGAGGACAAGCATCATCACATCCTTTAGTGAAGACAAGCTGACCCCTTGCAATTTCTGGTACATGTTATTCCATCTCCCATCTCTGTCTTCTCTACTGTACACTTCTTCCTTACCTCCACCTTCCTTCAAATTTAAACTCAATTTTTGGATCCTTCAGATCCTTCAGTTATTATTTTCCTCATCTTGCAAATAAGGCAACTGAGGAATAGCAATTTAAATGATTTGCCCATGGTTGTACAGTTAGTGAGTGTAAGAGGAGAGATTTAAATTTAGGCTTTTCTGACTCCTAGTCTATCATGCAAATTATTATGCAACATTGTCCTTCTAGGAAATCTTGCTAATGAAGCATATATACATAGTATGAAAAGGTAAAAAGGATTTGAGATATATTGGGAAGAAGTAGGTTCCTCTTCACTTCAAATGATGGCTGGATTCTTGTTCATATATAGATTGAACTAAATGGCTTTTGAGGCTACTTCCACATTTAAGATTCTGTGATTGTATAATATTTGCCATGAGTGAGATTTGTAGTCATGGTGATGTGCATGACTTTGGCTTATGGTTCCAAGTATTCATCTGAATTGTCTGTCTCATCAGCTTTCTCAACTACTAGGGAAGAGTTAGGCCAAAGCTTTTCAGAGGCTTCTGACTCCAGGTGGGTCCTTTCCAATCAGTGTTAAATCCTTGTAGGAGAGATTCAGGGAAGCATGTAAGGGATGATGTCTTCCCTTAAAATTTCTGAAAAGGGACTGATGTAGTACATTCTGAAAAAGACATGAACATTTTCCTTGCATGAGGCAGTATTCATATAGTGTTCTTAATTTTACATCTGAGTTTGTTTCTATATGGACAAATCCACAAAATTAGGTAATTTGCAGCTGATTTCTTAGTTATTGATGCATGTTATTAAGATCTCACCATTTTATTTCCTTAGCCCTCCAAATAAAGCACATCAAATTTAATAAATATGTTAAATATTTAAGATTTCTATTATGTGGCATATTTTTCTTTGATTTTCCTTTCATTTTGCTTCTCCACAGGTAGTAAAGATAGAGTTTTAAAAGAAAAAATACTCATTTATTTCTTTTCCTTTTCTTTTTTTATATCCACCAAAGTCTGTCACATGTATTTCTATGAGTTATTATGAATTTCTTTTGCCTGATTTCACCTATGATGTAGATTTATAAGGGGAGGGGGGTAAGAATCAATACATTTACTGTAATTATCAACATTTTTTTCTTCATCAGGTAGCTTTCTTTCACTTGGGTCTGATGTCGTGCTCTGGTTTGAGAGGTAATGTATTTAGAGTAGACTCCAAACATTCCCCTTCTGTTGGAACTCTTGCTTTGTTTTTAATGGTCTATCCTGGGGAGTTCCCCTCTGCTGTCCTTGAGATCTATTCCTGCTTGGTCAGTTATTTACCAAGATTTATTAAACATTATAATTAGGCACTGTGCTATGTACTGGGGAAAAATAAGATGAAAAACACTCCCTTTGCCCCCAGTGAAAGAAGGAAAAAAAAGATTTTATTAAACACTTACCACAGGCCAGGTATGTACTAATCATTTACCTGTATTATCTGATTTGATTCTTACAATATAAGTACTATGGTTTTCTCTATTTTGTAGACGTGGAAACTGAGGCAAGCTGGTGTTAGGTGGCTTACCCAGGGTTGCACGTTATACTGTTCTATCAGCTCATATTTGAATTCGGTTCTTGCTGACTTCAATCCTCTGTCCAATGTACCACGTAGTTACTAAAAGGGCTCATATTCCAATGTATGGGACAACATGCAAATAAAACATTTAAGGAGTAGATGGAAGGTGATCTCAGAGGGGAAACTCTAGCTAGCAGTGTTAAGGGCTGTCACCTGCTTGTCTTTTTGAGTTGCTGTATTTTCTAAAACTCTGGACCTAGAGCATACAAGGAGCTCCCAAATGAGTCAAAGATAAACTTGCCCCCAGTTGACCTAATGTGGTTGTGCCCCAAATTCGACTCCCTCTGAGTCTTTGGGAGGCAAGACAGGTACCAGTCAGGCTGGAATAATGTCTGTGCAGCTGGGGTCCTTTGCAGACAACAAGACCCTCCTCTTCATAATAGAGATAGAGATAGAGAAAAGAAAAGAATGAGGCTTTTTGCCATCAGCCTGCTTCTCTCCATAGGGAGTGGTATTGCCTTCTTTCCCACTTTTTCTACCTGTTACCATTCCCATGTCACTCCTAGTTCTGGTATGCCCTCTTCCTTTGTCTGCTATTATAAAAATGTCAACTCCTGTAAAGACTGTGGACCCTTTGGGTTCCATATGCATGTTCATGTCTTCTTGTAATGAATATGGTTTTCCCATGAGTCTCATGATGTTGTAATTGTCTGTTGATAATAGCTGTGGGACCTGGAAAAGGTTTCCTATAAATGATGGGATTTGAATTGAGTCTTGGAGGAAGCCAGCTAAGAAGTGAAGGTGAGTTAGAAGAGCATTCTAGGCATAGGGGATAACCTGTGCAAAATCATAATCAAGGGCAAAGGATATGGAATGTTTGTATAAGACACAGCAGGTAAGTACATTTAGCTTGACCAGAGAGTATGAGGAGAAAAATAAAATATATGAAGAGTGGAAATTTAGGAAAGGCCCAGGTTGCAAAGAACCTTAAATGACAAATGTAACATTGCCTTCAAGTTGGCCATTATTCTTGAAGGCCCTGACTTTATTTCTGCCAAAGCTTTTTAGAATACCAGTGCCATTATATCAGTGCTTAATATCTTTGGGCAGAATTGGAAACTTAATTTCCCTTTATAACATTGTTTATATTCAATAACAAAGACTGACTATAGCTATATTTATCTCTTTCTCTATCTCTCTTTATCATCTCTATCTCTATCTCTGTCTCTGTCTCTGTCTCTATCTCTATCTCTATCTCTATCTATCTCTATCTCTATCTCTATCTCTATCTCTATCTCTAGATCATATGTCTGTATGTCTGTCTGTCTATGATCTGGAAATTTCAGGGCCTAGCATTCCTTGAAGGTCAGCAAGACCTATCAAAACTCCCCTGATAGGCACACAAGTTCCCAAGCCTCAAAATATGAAAAGTTTAATTACAGAGTAGGTAGTAGAGACACTTAGGATTCATATTTGAAGCATTGGAGTTCCACCCCTTCCCTACAGTGAGCAACTCTCCTCAAAGACCTGTATAGTCTTTGGGTCTTTGCAACACTGACATGGATACAGGTCCTGATCAGGAGGACTTAGAGCAATATTTTGAATGATGGTTTCTCTCCATATATGTTCTAATTATATTTCGTTGCTTTTCTCCTTGAACTCTCTTCTGTTCTCAGGTGTCACTCAGTTTTGGATTAGATCACCTTTCAGGTTCTTTCCAAATCCAAGATTTTGCATATTTGTGAATTTGTGAAGGTTGGATAGGAAGTCAACAAATGAAAGACATCTCAGACAAAGAAATAACTTGAAGAAAGGATACAAAACCTTTGCATATTGTAAGAAGAGAATAGTTGATAGCAGCTAGGTGGCATAGTAGAAAAAGCATTGAACTTGGAGTCAGGAAAAAACACTTCCTTAGCCAATTATTAGATATGTAATAGTCGATAAGTCACTTAAATTCTGTTCAAATCCTTCCTTAGCCATTTATTAGATATGTAATATTGTGCAAGTCACTTAACCTTTGTTTGCCTAAGTTTCTTTATCTGTAAAATGGAAATAATACCAGTACCTCTATTATAGGGTTATTGAGAAGATCAAACAAAAGTGTTTCATGTAAAGAATTTTTCAAAGTTTATTATTATAACTTTCATAATATAAATGTTTATTACTATAGTTTATTGTCAGTTTTATGAAAATTAAGAGTGAATGGAAGATTTTATTTTGAGATAAGCCTGGAAAGGTTACATTGCATTACATTGTAGAAAGACTTTGCTTAGTAAAAAGAGTTTGATCTTTACTCAGGAAATAAGAGAAACATCACTGAAGATTTTTAGGCAGAGAAATGCCATCATCAGATCTATATGTAAATAGAATATCTTGACATTTTTACAAAAGATGTATTCCAGAGGGTAAATTGTAAAACTGGATATAGAGATGGATGATAATGAGGACATGTACTGGGATAAGTTGAGGAATGCTACAGAAATGAATTTGCTAGGTTTGGTAAATTACTGGATGGGAGATTTTAGGGAAAGGGAAAATTAAAAAAAATAATTTCAGGACTCAACAAGAGACTGAATGTACATGCCTGAATTGATTGAATACTGGATAAATCCTTTCTGACTTTATCTCAGATATAATTGAAACAAAGTAAGTAGGACATTCTCTTTTGGGACTATTTGCAATGGAAAATGTGACTTACACTGAAGAATATGACCAAGAGTTGAGCATTATTTGTGGAACCTGTGAAACCCCAGCAACTTTGACAAAAGAGGGGGAAGTTAGGTAGTGCAATGAATAGAGTGGCCACCCTGGATTCAGGAAGATCTGAGTTCAAATTCAGCTTCAGATTTTTGATATTTACTAGCTTGTGTGACCTTGAGTCACTTAAACCCATAGCTTTGTAAAAGCAAAACAAATAAAGAAACTTTGACAAGAGAAAATATAAAATTTAGTTAATCAGCATTTTAATTATTAATGTGACTTTTTACCACTCTCATCTGGTTTGAAATGTAATTCAGACAAACATTGAATATGGAAATCCAAGACTGGGCTAACAGTACATACACAGTTGTCATGATACATTCAAGATACTCCCTGTTGTCTATTAACCATTGGAAACTCAGAATTTCTTTGGTTTATCCGGGAAGCATTTCTTTAATTTTCTTAATCTATTTGATCTTTATTTGTCTATAATTACTTCAAATATAAAATTTTACTTTTCTTGTGTCAATTATTTGAAAGAATTTAATTCAACAATTTAGTTCAAATAAACTCCCACTAAACTTTACTCAACAATTTCAATGCTGGACAATTAGGTTAACTAATGACTATATTCTTTAATTTCGGTGATTAATTAGATTTTCATATCTGCCCTTTCTGAGTTTGCAGATTATTTGTTTATTCTTTTTTATCTGAGTGGCTTACAATGATTTGTTCACTTCTTAGTCTTCAAAATTGCTTTTTAATTCAATTATACTTAGTGATTGGAGGTCCATTAATAATATTCTGTAAATATTTCTCATCAAATATTTTACTAAATGTTGTGGTTCTTTAAGTGGTTCTTAATGAAATTCAAAATTTATAATATATCAATTTGGTCCTAATGCCACTGTGGCATGAGTCCTATCAAAAAGAAAAAAAATCTTTTCAATGATTTGCTGTAGTATAATTTTCTAAACTGATCTCCAAATGTGGTAGATAATTTTACACTGCAGTAAAATGTAAAAAAATACCACTGAAAATAACATCTCAGCATAAAATGATGCAAATAAACAATAAGAATAGTGATGAGACCTTGTGCTTTCATTGTTTAAGGAACTTCCAGTTTTGGAAATCCTTAGCCAATGCAGGTAAATACTTTGCCCTGCAACTTATAGACTTAGAGGAAGCTAGGTGGCTGAGAGCTAAGGAATCCTGAGGACCTGAGTTCAAAATCCAGTCTCGTAAACTTACTAGCTATGTGATAATGGACAAATCACTTAACCTCTGTCTGCTTCAGTTTCCTCATTTATAACATGGGGATAATAATTATACTTACCTCGTAGGTTTGATCCTATTCTTTGCATAGTGTTTGGCGTATATTTGATCCTTAAATAATACTTGTTTTCTTCTCTTCTTCAACAACATTCTATAACAAGGAGAGATTAAATAACTTGCTCAGAGTTTGTATCAGAGGCAGGACTCAAACCCTGGAGTGCTGCTTTGAGGCTAGCTAACGCCACTATCTGTACTTGTACCACATTGCCTTCATCAATAATAATTATATAGTTATTTAGATTTTCAAACTTTTTTGATTATTACTATCTCATTTGATTTTCACAACATAGACTAGAAAGTAAATCTCTGAGAAATTAAGTGAGCATGATCACAAAATTAGAAAGTTCCAGGGTTTAAGGAAGAAGAGTGGGGAGGTGGTATTGAATCCAAGCCTAGCTAAACTCCTAGTCCAGATTCTGCAAAATGTACCATGCATTATTTTTAGACTTATCTCTGCATGGTGACCCCACTGTCAAAGACAGAATAAGAGAATAAACTTTTTATATAATTCCATACTATGTGCTAAATACTTATCTTATTGGATATTCAAACTAACTCTGTGAGGTAAAAGCTAGTATAATTGTGATTTTATAGATAGGGAAACTGAGGCAGATAAAAGATAATTTTTCCAGAGTCTTACAACCATATTTTAGAGAGGCTACTTTTAAACTCATATCTTCCTGTTTCCAGACTTAGAGATCTATCTTCTGCATCATCAATTGCTTTTAAACAGAAGTATGTATGATTATCTTAAGTTCTTGGAACAACTAAAGACAGTCCCTTTTTTTCAGTTAGTTGGACAATGAACTTTGCTATTATGACTTGTTACACATAATGTATTTTGTTGTTCTGAGTTTGAGTGGGTTTGAGTGTGAATGCGGGTGTACTTGCATTGTATTTTCTGACTCAGCTTATTTTGCAAGAATGGTTTATAAAATTGCCCTACTGGTATGCTCCTTTTAATGGGTGAATTGTGTGGTTAAATAATGATAGATGATAAATCATCATGATGCATACTGAATTAAAGAGAACTAAGAAAATTAACCAGTCAATATTTGTTAAATGTTATTCTATGTCAGACACTCTGCTAAGTTCTGGGCACAGAAGCAAAAGATGGTCCCTGTTCTCAAGGAAATTGCAATCTAATGGGAGACACAATATATAAAAAACTGGATACAATTTACTTCTCAGAGAAGAAGGCACTAGCAGCTGGGAATATAGGGAAATAGCATTTACTCTATTTCAGTGAACTGCTCAATCCTTCAAAGTGATGAATAATTTTTCCATTTGGGAGGTTGCTTTCAACTATCACCACGAGGCAAAATGGGAGATGATTGAGACTTGTGGACTTTACAAAAACAAGAGCTTCTATTGAGGACATAACAAACACATCCCTCTTAAATTTTCCTTTGAGTTACATTGAACTATTCAAACACAAGAATGAAAATATGCCAGATACTATGTGTTTCTGCTGCCATAGTAGGAGTTCAGAGTAGCAGAAGAGATTAAATAACAGCTTTGGACTCTATAGATTTCAGACATGTGCAAGGGTGTAGAGAATAGAGACAAAGCAAGAGGGAAGAGGAGAAGGCATAGAGTCACCTTTTGGATGGATGTGGAAAAAAGTTTTTTGTCTCTCTCTCTTGTTACTGTAGAGGAGAGAATGAACTTTTGAAATTGAAATTGAACTAGCTCGATTCTCCCCTTTATATATTTTTTAATACATTTCATTTGCCTACTATATTTGAATTTTGCAAAATGTTCTTAACTTATTTTGTTTACTCCATTGGTGGAGGAGATTTCAACACTGGGACCTTCCCTAGGTTGTTGACATTATAATAAAAACAACAGAAAAATAGTACCTTGGTCTTGATCTCTGCCTCTTTTACCCTTGACCAAAAGAGGACATTGTTGACTTCAGACAGCTAGAGAATTTAGACATTTTCATGGAATGTCTTCATGTTTTTCTTTGAATATCATTTATTGGTGACAATGTTGGCATCAATAGTCAAGCACAAAGGAGACACATAGAAGGAATGCAATTTTAATATTCCATAAGGAATTCAGCAGAAAAGCTCAATATGCTCAAGAGGACTTTCTCAAATTCTTCACGAATGGGAGAAAAATATTTCCAAAAATTAGACACTGTGAGTTAACCCTTTACCACTCTTTACCATCTTGAATTGAATCTACTTGCTGTTGGACTCTATACTCTTGTGGGTGGGTTATGTTATATACTTTTGGGAAAATGTTTTATGCCAATTTTTTTACTCCATTATAGTAAACATCCCCTTCTAAATAATAATTATCTAGCTGATTAATTGAAATAACTGATAATTATATCTGGAAGCATACTGTTGTGACTTTGTGAGCCATTATTAGAGAACTGCCCCCAGTCATTTTAGGTCCTTCAGAACCCAGAGATGATGTATTAGCTACCTTCTGGGGCTCTAATCTGCCAGTGTGAGGAGGGATGGTAGAGAGGTTCCAGAAACTATATTACCTAAAAAAGGTTTTTATAGTTTATTGTTATTATTTTATCTATATTGTCTCATTTGAATGTAAGAAGAACTTGTGAGTTAGTATCAGTACTTTTAACCCATTTTCAAAGGTAAAGAAACTGAGATTCTGAAGTTAAGTGGTTTGCCTAATAGCACCCAACTTGTAAACAATATAATCAGTATTGAATTCTGAAATTTGCCCAAAGTGACAGAAATTATAGCAAGTAGTTGAGCTAGAACTAGAATTCAGGGCTAAGCCCATTCTTGCATATATGGGAATGGTATTGATAATGATACTATTGGCAAGTTGGAAAGTGAAAAATGTCAGGTATGATTTATCTCAATGAAATAATGTCAATCAGATATGTAAGCTATTATACAAGTATGTTTTTTATTTAAAATACAGATCAGAAGAATTCTTTAAAAGTTTACAATAATAAAAATTATTTACTTTTAATTATGAGATAAAACCTGCATTTCTATGACATAGTAGGGAAAAAAAGAAAATTAAACAAGAAACTGAAAATTATGTACAATTTGTTATTCCTCTTAAGTTTAAAATGAAGTTATCATGTGAGTTTCTTTTTCTCCTTTTTTCTTCTCTTACCTATGCCATAAAGATGGCTACTATTAGACACAAAAAAACATAAATATGTAAAATTATTCTATATATGCTTCTATTTATCAACTCTTTTCTGGGTGGAGATAGTATCTTCCTTCATATGTTATTTATAATCAATTTCAGTATGTATAATAATCAAAATGATTTGGTTACTCAAATCATTGTTTTAAAAACAATATTGTGGTTACTGCATACAATATTCTCTTGGTTCTGCTCATTTCACTTTTCATTATTTCGTGCAAGTTTATCCATGTCTTTCTAAAATCATTGAGTTCTTCATTTCTTATAGCACAGTAGTATTCCAACATGATCATATACCATAACTTGTTCAACCATCCCAGTTCTTTGCCACTACAAAGAGAAACACTATAAATATTTTAATTACAATCCTTAAAAAAAAATCTTACAATAGTTTATGGTACCTTCTCTCATGATCAAATGGCAGTTAAGGAAAAAAGTAGTCCTCTTCTAAAGCAAATTTCACTCTGTAGAAACACTTCGTGTGGAGAAAGTAGGAAAAGAACAGAAGCAGAGACTTAATAAATATTGATTGTACTGAAAAAACACAATGACATAGCTTCTTTCCCACTGTTTTATTTGTCCCTGGTCTGCTCCAACACATACCTGCCCCAAGACATACTCTGAAAGAGCTCTGCAAATATATTTTAGAAGCTGAGTTGAAAAAATTTCTATCAGGATGACCCCTAAAATTTCATAACAATGTGAAAAAGATAATTTCCCATAGGAAATCATGTTGAATCCAGCACGTTTGCCTTTCTCATTGATGTTTCATCTTCTTATTCCATTAGCATTATGGAATCAGCCATTGATGTGAAACCAAACTGTCAAACATAATGCAGAATTCTAAAAAACTTACAAAACTGAAACTCTTACTTACAAGGAGGGGAATTTCAGTTCCATTACATGCTCTATCATATCACATGAGACTGTAACTTCAAGTCTCTGTCACTCTTACCGTTGCTTTGTACTTACTACATGTCATTCTGGTGTTGCTGTATTTTTTGCCTTTCCCTTGCTTTAACTGATGGCAGAGGTGTTGAATGCACAGTGACAAGGATGTCAGTACTTGGCAGTGCCAGACACATTCAGATAATTTAATCTTGGTTCTAAATATACAGTCACTGCCTTGGCATTGATATTTACGGGATTTCAGTGTCAGGGGAAATGCATTTGGAAGATTTTAATCATATGGTGGTCTGCATAGTGGTTAAAAGGAAACTAGTTTTATCCTAAATTCTAATGGGGCTTTTGCCAACTAAATAGCCGTTTGACCCCAAGCAGAGTTGTTTAGCCTCTTATTCTCAGTTTCCCCATTTCTGTGAAAATAATAAGACCTGCTCTGCTTATCTCTCAGAGTTGTTGGAAGTGAATGAGATAATCATTGTCAATGGCTTTTGAACTTGGAGATTTGAACTGCCATTCATATGTAAATTTGAATTAAAATACAGATTAGGGCAAACATTTTCTTTTAAACAACTTACAATAAGAACAAGGAAGAATACAATGATTCAAAGGTTTTTGTACAATTATCATATCATGAATACTAATATTTTGTTGGATTTTAAAGAAAAATATACAAAATATAATGACATTTATGTTGCATTGATTATCTTATAATAGGTAATATTTATTACATATTGATTTCCCATATTTGTACCTACAACTACCCTGTGATGTAGGTGCTGTAAAACAAAGTTGTGGAAAGGTAAGGGACCTTCTCTTGGTCACATGTTTAATAAATGTTGGCAGGTTTCAAACCCAGTACTTCTTAACTTCATATCTAAAACTCTCTCTTCTATTCCATTATATCATTAAAGGTTTATGGTGCCCATTATAATTTCTTCCTCATGACTCTTCTACCTGATTAAATTATTTAACTTTGTAAACCCACTGATAGTGTATGGGATTTTGCCACAAATATATTGGATTATGTCTCCCAGAATAATACCTTGTGCTAGGTTCAGGTAAATTGGTATAGATTATGGAAGATTTCAAAGTTCTGTTCTAATCATGAGGCACACATGAGCTTGTATTCTCTAGATGGCAACTGGGAGTCAGATAAACTGCAACAAACCAATATTATTTTTTCTTCCACTCTCCAGGAAGATGAGTTCTCAGAGTATATCAAGAACTGTCATGGTCTCTTTTGGAATGGGAATGATTTGGAATCATGTTGGTTTTTCCAAGTCATACCCAGTTTGAACCTATGGATATAAACACCATTTATGTTGATCCTTAAATTTTTTTAAAATTATGAACTTAATCATGAAAAGACACATATTTCAAGATATAAAGAGCAGAAAAGATGATATATGATAGTTTGTTTTTAAAAAGTGGGCATCAAATTTAATGAATTAGTGATAAAATTGCCCTGATCCTTCATCTTTTGTGTATTTAAAAAATTCTTTCTTTTTCTTGGTGAAGAAGTAAGTCTTTTGAAGTGTAAGAATTTACAAGAATGGTTTAAGTTGAAATTCATTCCATGCCATTCCCCTCACTGAGGGATTTTAAAAGATTATACATCTATGACCTTAATTGTATTCAACATGTGTGTAGTGAAGACATTGCTTGGGAGTCTACTACATATTTATGCTATATAATCTCAATTAAGCATTTGCTGCAGCAAAATAATGTTTTTTCACATTTACCAGTGATGTTATTCTAAATTCTTTCATCCCTATACAAAACATTCTTTCCCTCACCATCTCAATTGAGGCCATTTGCTGAGAGATTTCTTTTTTCCCCCCTCCTCTTCATCTCACATAAGTCAGATTTCTTCCTCTACTATCTCCCATATCATCATTCAACTCTGTCTCATATGAGATGGTAGTTGTTATTCTTGACATGGAAAACCTCTCTATGGGTACTCCTAATTTCATTACATCTCATCTCTTCCTGTAGATTGCTACTTCACCTTAATCATTCCCATTCTTTCAGCAATCTTCAATTTCTCCCTATATATATTGACTGTTTGCCCACTGCCTACAAATATGGTTACATTTCATCCATTCTTAAAAAACAATGAAAAAAAACAAACCACCACCAAAAAACCCAGCCTGTCATTTAATCTATCCTGATTAACTGTCATCCTCTATCTTCCTCCCCTTTCTGGTTTAACTTAACTTGTCTACAATCTGTCTCCATTTCCTCTTCTCTTAATTCATTCAAAACTCTCTGCAATGTAACTTTCTGATTTTATCATTAAAATGAAGGTATTCTCTCCATTGATTTCCTAATTGTCAAATCTAATGGCCTTTTTTCAGTTCTCATTGCTCTTGGCCTCTCTATGGCCTATATATAGCCTGTTCATTCCTTTTATGTGTCTGATTGCTCCTTCTCAGTTTCCTTGATTGTATCTTCCTTCAGGAAGTTGAGGATGACTCCAAGAATTAAACCCGGGTGACTGGAAACTTACCATCTTCAACGCTGCATTTTCTTCGTATATCAAATGTATTGTCAAATCTTGTAGAGGTCTGATGAAAACTAATCATATGTTTGAAAATAAAAATATCAACTTACTTTTACAGGACATACTTTCCCATTCCCTTACAAACCTACAACATTCTTCAATATGATCTATATTAAGTACTTTGCACAAGTCTCGTAGTTGCATTAGTCCTATTAAGATTTTTAAGCTTCAATTAATTTCTTTATATGTACTTTTGTGAACACTGAAATAGGGAGCAGGAGATTTAATTCCAGCTCAGCACCCCATTGGAGAAACTTTATGTAAAGTCACTTATTCAACATTGAGATTCTTAGTTAACTTATATGTAATCTATTAACTGCTAAAATTATATTTTAAAGTTTTATTATCAGAAACATCTCTAAATGTTGAATCTTTATTTCCCAAGTCTTTCTGAGTTGAAGTCTATTATACTCTAGCCTCTTGAGTAGACATTCAGAAACTTTTTCATATTATTACTTAAGATTTAATTCTGACCAGCAACAGGTATGATCTCAACATCTTTATTTAATTAAAAAATTAAAGGCATTTGATTGCCTTCTTGAAGATAGGCATTAATGTTTATAGTCTTTATATTCCTAGACTATAAAGAAGATGATATTGATTCCATAGAGATATCAGGATCTTGAACCCTTCAACATAAAAATGAATTCAATGCTGATCATTGGTGTTTTATACATATAAATCAGGCATAATACTGTGTACAATATCATTAGTTTTTTTGGAAAGTTCTCTTCTGATAAGTCATCCATAATCAATCTTTTCCATGTTTCTGTAAATGCATGTTTCCATAACCTTTGTATTGAGTTACTTTTTCTTTCTCATTCATTCATTCATTTATTATTTTTTGTAGCAACCCCACCCTCCAAGCTGAGCCCCAGGATACACCCCTTTCATCCTCTGGGGGCACTATTGAGACCTCAGAAACCTCCACCCTATCCCCACTCACCTGAATGTCTTCTCCATCTCCCTCCCATGAAGCTCAGATGTTTCCTTTTCTCTTCCCCTCTGGTGGTCAGTGGAAATTCTGCCACATTTTGGAAGACCTTCCATCTTCTCCAGGGAGAGACAGATGCAGCTATTGGGTTAATAATTGGAAATATATGTACAAATGTTATCTCAATCCTCACAAATGACCCCTGTTTAAGAGATGAGGAAATAGAGGCAGGTAGAGATGAAGGAACCTGCCCAGAGTCATCCAGCTATATATAATAGGTGGAGAATTGAGATATTCTGCTTCTTGGATGGATGACTAAGACAGAGATGCCTTCACTCTTCAGGCCACTTGTCTATCCTGCTGCTTCTATATGGGGACCTCCAGGATCTCATGGGGGACACCCAGGAAGGATAGAGAAAGCAGGACCTGATCAGAGAGAGTAGGAGGGTCACTTTGTTACTTTCTACTTGTAGGACTTTTGGACTACTCACACTCCTTCCCTAGGTCTCAGTTCTCTAATTTATAAAATGAAGTGCTTGGAAAGATGATCTCCAAGCTAGACAGCCCAAGAGTTACACTGATACCCATAGAAGAAACATTTATAAATCACTGGTTGTGTTCCAAGGGCTGGACTAAGCTTTGGGGATACAAAGAAAAGCAAAAATCCCTGTCCTCTAGGTGCTTACATTCTAATGGGAGTGCCAACATAAAAATCAGCACAAGACATGGGATACCTAGAGGGATGGCACCAGTAGCTGAGGGGATGCACAAAGGCCAGGAGAGACCTCAGAAGGGAGAGCAAAGGCATGGAAATGGAAGATGATGTTTTCTGTTTGAATAGCAGTAAGTAGAGACCAGAGTGGTTAGATCCTGGAGTATATGTTGTAAAGGACCCAAAATGACCAACAAAGGATCTGTTTTATTTAATCCCCAAGAGCCACTGCAGTTTATTGAGTTTGGGTCAAGGTGAGGGGCTAATATAATCAGACCTACACACTGAAAAGAGAGTGAAGGATGGATTGGGTGGGAGGGACCAAGTAGAAGGTTAATCTAGGTGAAAAGAGAGGTGGATGGGAGAAATGAAATTTAGCAATCAGAGTGGGATACAGGAATGATCCCTGAATTGCTTTTTTTTTTTAAAGTTTTCAGATTATCATCCTCTCTCTTCCATCTCCCCACCCATTTGAATGAAAAAAAACCCAAGAAAATGAAACACTTGTTATAAAATATATATGAATTTATGCATATATTATTATATATAACAGAGAAGGAGAGAGACAGAAATAGATGAGAGAGGGAGAAAGGGAGAGACAGAGAGAGAGAGACACACACACATACACACACACGAGAGAGAGAGAGAGAGAGAGAGAGAGAGAGAGAGAGAGAGAGAGAGAGAGAGAGAGACAGAGAGACAGAGAGACAGAGAGAGAAAGAGGGGAAAACTAATTTTCATCTTGATTATGTCCAAAAAAATCTCGGTATGTACTCTGAGTTTCTCATATCTCTATGAAGAAGTATATAGTATGTTTCACCTTGAGTCTTCTGGAACCATGGTTGATCATTTTCTTGTCTTTACATTATTGCTGTGATTGTATACTTTGCTATAGTTCTACTTATTTCAGTCCATATCAGTTCACTCAGATATTCTTATGTTTCGGAGAATTACTTTCTAACTGATATATCGTCAATATTAAGGATAAGTTATCCAGGCTGGTCCCCCACTCTATAATTAATAGATAATTAATCAACATTTGTTAATAAGCATGTTGGCTATTCACTTTATAAAATGTAGTCTTTACTGCATTGTTAAAAATTAAATGAGGACTGGGATTTGCAAGGAGTGAAAAAAATTAAATCAATTTGAATTAAACTCTTTTATCTACAATTCATCTTTATTATTGTATGGAATTGAATTGAATGTATGAATGTGACTCATTGCTCTACTGTCAGAGCTCTGCTAATTCTAGAATAATGATAATTAACACTTGGAGTTTATACAGGATACATCTCTATACAATCCTGGAGGTAAAATAAATATTATTATTCCTATTTCTTAGATTTATAGAGAAGTGTTCATGGAAGACTAGCACATCTGTTGTGAGGTTTACTGAGCTCTTTTCAGAGGTGCCTGTTATCCTTTGGTGTCTATCTGGCACCCAACTCTCACTGTGACTCCAAGAAGTTATAGCATGTGCAGCAGGCACCCAGATTCAACAGATAGGCTAAACCGGGTTGAGGGTTACCAATAGACCTGACACTCATTGATGAGTTAAAGTGATGTCTGCCCCAAGTGTGTGAAGATTTCTCCAAGCAGAATTGGCAGGTGAGAAGAATTTATTCCAATAGGCCATGAAACAGGCTAGATGGAGTTTGTAGAGCTTGGTCAGTCATCTAAGATACCAAGATCATCTACTGTATCCTCAACCATCACCAGTCACCTTGACTTTTGTCTTGCCACTGGACTTTGGTGACCTGGAAGAGAAAGTGAGACTGACAATTTTGTGCAATTCTATCAAACTTAAATCCAATTCATGCATGAGTCAAGATATGATGCCTTTGGTCCTCTTCAAAAATGAAGGACAAATAACAGAATGTGTAAATTAACTGCTTGTGGTTGCACAACTTGTAAGTTGGAGAGGTAAGGCTCAAATTTATGTCTTGATTGAAAGACCTAAGCTCATACCACTCCTAGATCTATATCCCAAAGAGATCACTAAAATGTTCAAAAATATTTAAAGGTCTTCTTTTTGTAGGATAAAGAATTGGAAACTAATGGGATACCCATCAATCAGGTAATGACTGAACAAATTATGGTATATGAATGTGATGGAACATTATTTTATATAAGAAATAAAGAGGGATCAGACTTCAGAATAGCCTGGTAAAATCTGAATGAACTGATGCTGAGTGACCAGAACCAGAAAAAATATTTTGCACACTAAAAACAATATTGAGTTATGATCAGTTATAATATAGACTTGTTCACTTCAGCAGTACAATAATCGAAGACAATTCTGAAAGATTTGGTATATAAAATCACAATCATATCCAGGGAAGGAACTGTGGACTGTAAATGCAGAGCAAAGCTTACTGTTTTCAATTTCTAAAAGTAGCCATATAGTTATCTCTAATTTTTTTTCCCAATTTGGTTTGATTCTTCTTAACACACATAATCTATATTAGATTGCTTTCTGTTGGGGGAGTGGGGAGGGAGAGGGTTTGGGAGAAAAATGTAAAAACTGAAAACCATGCAAAAAATGATCTTTGAGAACTACCACTGCATATAGTTGGAAAAATAAATAAAATATTAGAACAAAAAAGAAAGACCTTTCTACTCTATTATATTGCCATTACTTGCATAAATGCTTTTTATTCTAATGGTATTTTATGGATCACAGCACAATTAACAGTTATAGTTACTATATTGTTATTTATTTTGTTACTACAACTATTTGTTCATTTGCTTTTTGTACAGTGGGGCATGGTGGATAGAATATTGGACCAGGAACAAGGAAGATCTGATCTGAATTCTCACCTTCAGTGTTTATTATTTAAATGTCTGTAGGCAAGTATCTTCATCCTTGTGATCCTGGGTGAGGATGAGAATGTTAATAGTTGGGTATGCCCAACTTAAGTGACTCTCTAGCAGAGACTTTATTGAGAGAAAGGGCATGAAATATTGGGGATTGACAGTTTAACTACATGGCTGAGAGAGTCTTTGTCGGGGCTGAAAAAAGACAAAGAAAAATACTTTCTTGAGGAGATTTGGAGAGTTAACTGTCATCAGAAGGAGTCTGTAAGAGATTATGAGAGTTAACCCTTATCTTTTAGAGAGTCTGGGGAGATAATCTATGAGAATTGAATTCAATTCTTAAACTGTCAAGAAGACATTCTTAAAGACTTTAACTATCAATTTCTGTTTTTCATTCTTATTTTTCAAAGAATCATCAGGTGTGGCTAATGTTTAGAGGTGACTGTGACTTTTCTTGTTGCTATACATTGTTAAAATATTAATATATTTCTTTGCATTATTTGTCACTGTTAATAAATTATGTAGATAGTACCTTTGATGTTTATTTAAACCCATGAGATTTGATACTGAAAGCATTTAAGAAAAGATTTTTCCAAGTTTTTTTATACAATAGGTTATAATTTCAGATAATTAATTGAAATGTTTTGTTTTTTTAATTATAAGAAAACATCAAATATATGTTTCTTGTTTATCTTTGAACCATACATAAGAGACTTAATAAGGTTAAAAAAATAGGCTGAGGGATGAGAAATTTGGTGTGTTTGTCCTCAATCTTTCTCAACCTGAGATTTACACTATCCCTACATAGGGATTCCTACAGGTGGATAATAAAAGCCTTATTAAGTGTGAGACATAGAACAAAATTTGTTATATCTTGTAGCATCTACTTTACAGGGTTTTTTTTTGTCTCAAATGAGATAATATCCATGAAATGCTTTTGCTAACTTTAATATAAATGTTAGTTATCATAAATGAAGTTCTTATATTTGAAGGAATTACACTCTTTTTTATATTTATATAAGTACCAGTGAAATGGATGAACTTGCAATGTTGCATCTTCAGTGAGAGTTCTCATACCTTTCAAGATCATGATCTTGAAACTTCATTCCCACAATATTAATGCTAAAATCTTTTCCTTTATATCCTCAAAAAGTCCTTGTTTAGTGATGTCTGAAGAGTATCTTGAACTATAATTACATATTGTCATGAAGAGTAATATGCCAATGATTTCTCTATTTTCTAAAGTTTATCCAATAATTGTTTCCTAAATGAAAAAAGGAAAGTATCATTATCTCTAAACATGTATTATATAAGTATTCAGTGATCAACTGGTCATTAGGTATCTTCCATGCAATTTCTTTCCTTCCTGGATTTCCTTTGTTCATACTTGAACTTCATAAAACAAAGAGACAGGGTCTCTGAGTCTGCTACCTTGCCTGGTAGGGAAACTCAGTATATATATATATAAAACCAGGTAACTATTTTCTAATCTACTTGTTTTTAAAATAGCATTCTAGGAATGAATGAAAAAAGCATTTACTAAGAGCTAACTATAAAAGGATAATATAGCTAAGTGAGACAGTTCCTGCTCTCAAAGAGCTCATATTCTAATATATGTAGCAGAATAAGAGTAAAAAGAAATGAAAGGCTACTGGTTGTTCTTCTGGATTCTAGAAAAAAGTTTTCTCCAGTTCTGTCTACAGAATGTTCCTGTACTTGATTCCAAAACCTACCTTCTCTGTAAGAGAAGAAAACAGGCCAGAGAACACTCAGAGCAAAAAATAGAAGTCTGCTCTTTTTAATAGCCAACCAGAGGGGAAGAGAGGACCCCAGAAGGGGAGGTTCCCCTCTATACTTTGTAGTTTTGAGATCTGTGGTTAAGACCCAGTGATTTTTGTCAACAACTTTCCCTATGACTGGAGCAATATTTCTGAATCTGCCAACAGAGGGAAGAAAAAGAAAAAGGTATTTTGTGCCAGATAACTGCTTTACAAATATCATCTCATTAAATCCTTACAACTACCCTGGAAAGTAGTCTATTATAACCTCCATTTTATAATTGCTGCTGTAGGCATACAGAGAGGTTAAATGACTTCCCCAGGATCACACAGATAATAGGTATGACAGTCCAAAGTACACTTCACTCCACCTACTGCTTGTAAAAGTGAACTTTATTGAACTGAGTTTATATAACTTAATTCTTAATAGAAGACTATCTACAAATTTGATCTCTGAGTCATTTGGGGATCATGGGGATCTTGTAAAAAGGTGACCCAGTAGGGTCCTTTTAATGGAAAATTGCTTTCCATTTCCTAATGATCCTCATTGTATCAGTTGGAATATTTTTTTAATGCCATTTAATACTATTAGAAATATCAATTGTTAATTATAATAATGACAAATATGATGGAATGGGGGAGAACATACTAAAACTATATATGCAAAATTTAGAAAAAGTAGTTAAGTTTTAAGTCCCTGCCTTCAGAGAAGTTACAATTTAGCTGGAAAATAAAGCCTAAATGCAGCCTAAGCATACTATGCAAAATGAATAGTAAGTAGCATTTATATAGTACTAGAAATATCTTACTCCATTTTATCTTCATAACAACCATCCTCAGTAATTTTTGTTTAATAGATGAGGAAGCATGTGCTCATCTTATTCTTGTTTCTAGATGAGGTTAATTGACTTATTCAGGGTTATTACATCTAGATAAGTATATGAGATTGGATTTGAACCCAGGTCTTCCTGAACACACTAGTCACTTTAATGCATAACTGCGTCTACTTATTATTTTAAAAAAATATATCTCCATTCTTCACACCGGCCCCCCAATTGAACTTAACAATTTGAAAGCCCTCCTTTTCCAGTCTTTCTGGGGAAAGGAGGGCAAGAGTGTATTTAACTTTACAAATGTTAAGCATTAAAACTATTTTTCTCCCACATGCCTTCCAGTTTTATAAATTATTTATTAAAATGGAATGATTGCAGTTGTTGTTTTACTGTGTCAATACGTGAGCAAGATTCTTCAGTTTCCATTGAAACTTGACAGGTTGTTTTATGAGTAGCAAATACCATGCCGATACTTTGTCCTCTTGATAGATTGGTTTTCAATAATTTACAAAACATACACATTTAGTTTTTAATCTGCATCTATATTTTGTAACTATTGACAACTCAATTCACTGAAATGAAAGCTCTTGTAATTGACAGCATTCTCATGGGGCTTAAGGGATTGTAGTTGTCCATTTATGGGAATATTTATCACTAGAAAAGAGAATATCATCAACAGCAGTAGATGTCACTAGAGCCAAAAGAAACTTACTTAAACATTTTGGAAGAAATTTTGTTGTTGAAGATAAAAGGAGAAATTATAGAATTATTACTTCAAAGGAATACTCAAAACTAAGTGTGTTCATCTCCCAATGTATTGTGAGGGAGGTCTAAGCCACCATGTGTTTGGTTAAATTATCTTCGCATAGCAGATTTATATCTTCCATAGAAATTTTGTTCTCTTTATTAGCCTTAGGATAGTTTTCTGTACCTCAAAATTATAATCCTTCTATTGGAATTTGAACCAGACCCTCTGTCAGAAAACTTAATGTAATGTGATTGGATATTCACATACTATTCCAAAGGAATTTTGTAACATGGAATTGGGGCTCCAGTATCAATTTTTTTTTTTTTTTTGCTTACTGGAAAAAGGTTGGAAATAACTAGGTGGCATAATGGCTAGGGCAGTGGACTAGGATTTAGGAAGATCTGGGTTAAAAATAGTGACCTATACATTTACTAAATGTATGGCCCTAAGAAAGTGCATGTTCATTAATTGGTCTACATAATTACCCTCCATTTCCTCATATGAAGGTATGATAAGGACTTTTGTTTTCATGAAAATCAAATGATGTATGTAAAATGCTTTGCAAATCTTCAAGTGCTATCTGAATAGTAGCTATTGTTGTTATTGATTATTTTGGTTACTTAAACTTTATAAGCTCTTATTTCCCTATCTGTAAAGTAGGGATTATCATACTTGTTCTACCTAGCTCAGTGGAAATATTGTGAAGATCAAATGTGATATTTTGATAATAAATTCCTTTAGGTTTTATTTGCTTTTAAAGCAAATTATGTATTTATTTTGTAAACAATAAGGTTTATTTTAGAGTAAATAATTTTGAGATTTAATTTTTTCTTTAAAAAATTGTACATTTTGCTATTTTGACATTTAACACATTGCTAAAAAGTGTGATGAGAATATATTTAACATTGTAAAATAAATTATTTTTTGTTGGTTGGAAATATTTTTCTTTGTCTTTCCAATTCAATGGTTCATTAATTGGAACTTGATGAAGTATAGTTTGTATCTCTCCATGTTGAAGTTTTATATATCTTCTTTAGCTAAGGAGTGTTTGTTATCTGATTTTTTTACTCTACAAAGTCTTCTCTAATTAGAAACTGAAATATACTATATAACTTTTTTATATCTTCTGAGATCTCAAATAATGTATTTTTCCATGCTGAAGTTCCATGTATTTTCTTTTCTTGTAGGGTATTATTGCCTGATATTGTCTATTCTTTTTTAATTGTTTTTTTATTTTTCCAATTTCACATTATGAAAGTTTTTCAATGTTCATCCATATGCATATGCATATTTTAAAGTTACATAATTTCCTTCCACCCTCCTTCCCCCCTCCCCCCAGTGGTAAATAATCTGGTGAATATTGTACATACACATTTGTGATTAGCATGTTTGCAGATTAGTTATTTTCTGTATGAGGAATTAGGATTAAGGGAAAAGAAAAATCATGAGATAGGAAAAAAAGCATTAATAGAAATTTTTAAAAAGTGAATGCAGCATTCATTTAGATTCTGTAGATTGGTTTTTGTTTTGATTTTATTTTTCTTCCTCTGGATATGGATAGCCTTGTCCATAGCAGGTCTCCTAGGGTTATCCTAGCTCTTTGAACTGCTGAGAAGACCTGCATACATCAAGGTTGATCAGCTCACAATGTTGTTTTTAATGTGTTAATGTTTTCTTGTTCTGCTCCCTCAACTCAGCATCAGTTCCTGTTCATTCACACCTTGCTTCTTTAGAGTCATGGTTTCTTATAGAACAATAGTATTCCATAACATTCATATGCCATATCTTGATCAGCTTTTCCCCAATTGATGGGCAAACTCTCAATTTCTAATTCTTTCTCACTACAAAAAGAACTGATCTCAATATTTTGGAACCATTTTTTTTATGATTTCTTCTGGATATAGACCTAATATTGGAACTTCTGGGTCAAAGAGTATGATCAGTTTTATTGCTCTTCAGAATGGCTGGATCAGTTCACAAGTCTACCAATGATACCCTAATGTCTCAATCCTCCTACAACCTCTCTAACATTGATCATTTTCCTTTTTTGTTATCTAAGCCAATCTGATGAGTGTGAGGTGTAACCTCATATATTTCTCTAAGCAGTAATGATTTTGAGCAGTTTTTCATATTATTATATATAGCTTTAATTTCTTCATTTGAAAACTGTCTGTTCATATCCTTTGACTATTTTTCAACTGGGGTATAATTTGTAATGTTATAAATTTGATGCAATTCTCTAAATATTTTAGAAATGAGACTTTATCAAAACCCCTATCCATAAAATTTTTCCCCCAGTTTTCTGGTTTTCCTTCTAACTTTGGCTGCATTAGTTTTATTAGTTCAAAAACTTAAATTTATTATAGTCAAGATCTTCCACTTTGCAATTTATACTGTACTTTTTATTTTGCTTGGCTATAAATTTCTTCCCTTTCCATAGATCTAACAGAGTATTTCTTGATCTGTTAATTGATGTACTGTATCGCCCTTTACGTCTAAATTCTGTACCCATTTTTGACCTTATTTTGGTATAGGCTATGAGATGTGGGTCTATGCCAAGTTTTTGCCATACGATTTTACAGTTTCCCCAACAATTTTTGTCAAATAGAGAGTTCTTATTCCTGAAGTTAATGTCTTTGGTTTTGTCAAATAGTAGATTACTATAGTCATTTACTACTGTTTCTTTTGAACCTATCCTAATTCAGTTGGAGATCTTTAATTTTTTTCTAGTTTTTTAAATTGCATGCTGAATTCATTGATCTCTTCTTCTTTTTTTCTTCTTCTTCTTCTTCTTCTTCTTCTTCTTCTATTTTATTCATTTAAGCATTTAGAGATATAAAAATTTCCTCTAAAAACTACTTTGACTGCATTTCATAAATTTTGGTAAGATGTCTCATTGTTATCATTTTCTTGGTTGAAATGAATGATTATTTCTACAATCTATTGTTTGATGCACTCCTTTAAAATTATTTAGCTTTCAAATAATTTTTGTTTTATTTTTCTCTGGCCCTTTATTACATATAATTTTTATTGCACAATGATCTGAAAAATGATGCATTTATTATTTGTGTCTTTCTGCATTTGATTGTAAGTTTTTTTTAATGCCCTAGTACATGGTCAGTTTTGGTAGAAGTGCCAAGTACTGCAGAGAAAAAGAAATATTCTTTCTATGACCATAAAGTTTTTCCAGAAGTCTATCGTATCTAAGTTTTCTAAGATTTTATTCATTTTCTTAACTTCCTTCTTCTTTATTTTGTGATTAGATTTGTCTTGTTCTGAGAGAGGGAGATTGAGAAGTCCCCCATTATTAAAGTTTTGCTGTCCATTTTCCTTGTAATTCACTCAGCTTCTCCTCTAAGCCACTAGGTACATACATGTTTAAAAATAATATAGCTTCATTGCCTATGTGTGCCTTTTAAAAAATGTGTATGCCTTCCTTATCCCATTAAATGTGATCTACTTTTACTTTTACTTTGTCTGAGATCATGATTGCTACCCTGCTGATTTTTTTTACTTTTAGGGCAGAGCTAAGATGGCAGAGTGAAGCTAGCATGCTTCTGGAGCTTTTCCTTTCACAATGCTACATGAAACCTCTACACAAATATTACAGCTACAATTCTCACCAAAAAGAGACAAGATTGAAGCAAATTTTCAATTGTAGGTATTGTGAAGGATCTTCAGTGAAAGTTCTGTGTCTTTGGGTGAAAAGAAGAAATAAAACACAGCTAGATGTGAGAATGGGAAAACTAGCTGGAGGCTTTTAGCCAAAGCTCAGTCCAGGTCCCGGCAGTTATATAACAAGCCAGCAGGGAGGGTCCCAACTGCAAATAAAGTCTGAACCCTGGGGACACTGGGTCAAAAGCCAGGACTGAAGTGGGAACAAACCACTGTAAGGGCAGAACCAGGACATAATGGAGGAAGCAAACTTCTGCAAAGGCAATGGCATAGCAACATCTTTGCCAACAATAAGCCAAGAATCAGATTCCAGCTGCAGCATAAAAAGCTAAAAGAGTAGTAACCACAGAAAGCCACTATGCCGATAAAGATGACAACTACACCACCTCAAAAGAACAAAGCAGTGAAAAATTATCTACATGAGAAGTCTCTAGAGAGTCTATGGATTCAAATTCAAAAGCTCGTAAAAGAACTTAAAAAAGAATTTAAAAACCAGAAAAGAGAGGAAGAAGAAAATAGAAAAGAGAAATGAGAGCCATGCATGAAAATTATGAAAAATTGAACAAGGAAATCAATTTCTTTAAAAATAGAAATAACCAACAGGAAAAAGAATGTAACTCCTCAAAAAATAAAATCTACCAACTGGAAAATGAATGCAACTCATCTAAAAATCAACAACTGTAAAGGGGAATGCAATTCAGCAAAAAGTAAAATTAACCAACTGGAAAAGTAAACACAAAACTAAGTGAATAAAATAAACTCTAAAAATTAGAATTGTTCAAATAGAAATCAATGAATGTATGATATTACAAGATTCCATCAAAGTGAAAATATTGAAAAAATTTAAAAATGTACACTACATTTTAGGAAAATCAAATGATGTAAAATATAGATCTAGGAGAGATAATTTATGAATTACTGAACTACCAAGAAAGTCTAGATAAAAAAAAAAGCCTGAAAAATACCTTTCAGGAAATTATCAGGGAAAACTATCCAAATCTGCTAGATGAAGGAGACAAACTAGCCATTGAAAGAAAACACAGAACTCCTCCAGAAAGAGACCCCAGGATAAAAACTCTAAGGACTATCATAACCAAATTCCAGAATTTTCAAATAAAGGAGAAAATACAGCAAATAGCAAAAAAGAAGCAATTTAAATACAAAGGAAATGCAATCGGACTCATCCTGGACATATCAACTTCAACAGTGAAGGATTAGAGGTACTGGAATACCATATTCCAGAGGGCAAATTGCCAAGAATTTCCCACCCTGCAAAATTTAGCATATTCTGTCAGGGAAAAGATGAATGTTCAATGAAATAGATTACTTCCACCATTTCCTGATTAAAAAGACCAGAATTGAACAGAGAATTCAGTCTCCAAATACAAGACTCAAGAGGTACATAAAAAGGTAAATGAAAAGGGAAAAACCCCAAAACAAATGTTAATCAAGAATATTAAATTGTATACAACCTTACAATGGAAGATATAACACTTTTAACTCATGAGAATTGTATTTCTCTTAGGATAGTTAAAGGGTAAATATAGTTGAAAAGAGTAGATTTAGAGGATATGGGCATGATTGGTTCTTGTCTTTCCATTAAAGAAGACCAAGATGACATGTTTGAGATAAATAACGCAGGTGAAAAGCTGGAGTGTTTACTCTAAAGTTATGTGTCTTAAGTTTTCTTTTACTTACTTTAATTTTGTTTTGGTCACTGGACTTAATACTTTCCTCTAATGAGGGCATCCTATTCTGGGTGATCCTGAACCAGTGTCTCCCATTCCTTACAATCAGTTATAAAGCTTTAAGTGAGACCTCCAGAGTTTCCCAGTAAGTTAATCAAATCAGAAGTGACTGTAGTACTAAAGGGGCAGAGAGTGGGAACCTATTTAGAAGGGTTGGACATAAAGAGATAAAGAAGTGTTTTGTTTTTTGGGTTTTTTTTTTTTGGTTTTTGGAAGGCAGTGGGGTTAAGTGACTTGCCCAAGGTCACAAGCTAGGTAATTATTAAGTGTCTGAGGCTGGATTTGAACTTAGATCATCTTGACTCCAGGGTCCACTGGGCCACCTAGATGACTTCAAAGTGATCTTATCTTAATTCATTCTTCAGTTAACAGGGATTTAAGTACTATGGTTCAGAAGCTAAATGGGTGAAGTGTTAGAGAGAGATTGCTTGTGGGGGGTTACAAATGGTTTATGAAATGATTTGGCTTTGCATGATACTTTGGCTCTTGAGGATTGTATATCCATGGAGGATACTTTGAAAGGGGGGGGGTAAGGTATAAAGTAATTATAATTTGATGTGATTTGTGACTCTTAAGAAATATATTTCTAACGAGACAGAAGAGAGAAAGAAGAGGAAGTGACTATGAGACAATGCTGTTTATCAAGTAATGAAACTTTGATTGATTTTACTTTGATAGTACATCTCTCAGGTCAGATAAAGGAAGTATAATTTGATAAAAGGGATGTGAGAACAAGACAGGATTAAAATAATAAAAACATAAAAAGAAGGAGAAGACTAGGCATTAGGGGATAAATAATATCAGATAAAGAAGCACAAAGACTTGTTATAGTAGAGGGAGAGAAGGGAGGGTGTGAATATTGAGTAAATCCTATTCAATAGATTTGACCCAGAGAGGGAATATGATACATTCCCACTTGGGTTTTAAAAAATCTATCCTACTCTACAGGGAAATGGAGGATAGAAGGGAAAGAAAAGGGGGAAAGGGACTGATAAAAAGGAAGGTAAAGCTATAAGTGAAAGTAAACAAAGTTAAAATTTAAATGAAAAGTTAAAGGGGAAAAGGATTGGTGAGGAAGAATAAGAGGAAAGGAAAGAGAATAGTATGAATGGAGGAAGATAGCATGAAGGGAAATATAGAATTAGTAATCTTAATTGTAAATGGAAATGGAATGACCTCTCCCATAAAATGGAAGTGGATAGTAGAAGGGATTAAAAACTAGAATCCTCCAATATGTTGTTTAGAAGACACACATTTGAAGCAGAGAGAGATACACAAAAGGTAAAAGGCTGGAGCAAAATATATAATGCTTGAGCCTATATTGCCCATTATGGAAATTTTTCTCTTAGCAGGTCCTTGTCTGCAATATTTTACTTTCAGTTTTTGCTATTTTGGGGATACTAATAAATTCTGTCATGATCATATATTATTATTATTTGTTCAGCCATTCCTCATTTGAGGGACATTCCCTCAATTTTCAATTATTTGTCACCAGAATAAGAGTTGCTGAATTACTTTTTTGTACATATACTTCTCTTTCTTTTTATTATTATTGTCTTTATCACTTTTGGGATACAGAACTAATAGTCCTTTGGACCTAGTTCCATATTTCTTTCCAGAATGGTTGAATCAGTTCACAAGTTAACCAACAGTGCATTAGTGTTTCACTTTTCCCATATATACTTTAATATTTGTCATATTTTTCTGACATAAAGCAATCTGATAGATGTGCAGTGGTATATAAGAGTTGTTTTAATTGACAATTCTCTAATCAGTATTGATTTTGAGCATTTTTTTCACATGGTTACAGATAGCTTTGATTACTTCATCTGAAAACTACCTTTTCATGTTCTTTAACCATTTATAAGTTGTAGAACAGCTCTTATTTTTTAGTTTGTAAAATTGAGAAATGACGCATTTATCAGAGAAACTTATTTTTCAGTTACATCTTATTTTCAGTCCTATTTATCCTATTCTTTCTCTCTCCTTTCACCTTGTTCATCCTCAAGCATGTTTTTCTACTGACTACCATCTTTCCAAATCCTCCCTCCCTTCTATCAGCACTCCCATTTCTCTTATTCCTATTCCCCTCCTACTTGTTAGATTTTTGTACCCAAGTGAGTGTGTATTATTTACTTTTTGAGCAAATTACAATGAGAGTAAAGTTCAAGAACTCTTTAATTTTTCTCCATCTTCCTCTTCTTTGTCGTAGCTCTTTCCTGACTCTTCTGTGTGAAACAATTTGCTCCATTGTTTCTTTTCCATTCTCCTTCTCCAAAGGTATTCATTTCTTTTTTCCATTGCTTATTTTTATTTTTTTTAGATATCCCATCATATTCTACTCACACTACTGCTCTCTTTCTCTTTGTAGTACTTCCAACTGCTGTAATAACGAGAAAGTTCTTAGAGGTTGCAAGTATCATCTTCTTATGTAGGAATGTAAACAGGTTAACCTAATTGAATCACTTATTCCTCTTTCTTGCTTATCTTTTTATACTTCTCTTTAGTCTAATATTTGAAAGTTGAATTTTTCATTTTGTTCTGGTCTTTCATTAAGAATGCTTGAAAGTCTCCTATTTAATTGAATCTCTATTTCCCCCAAAGGATTATACTCAGTTTTTCTAGGTAGGTGATGTCTTTGATATATTCTTAGCTACTTTACTCTCTTGAATATGATATTCTAAGCCCTTAGATCCTTCAATGTAGATGCTTCTAAATCTTGTGTTATCCTGACTGTGCGTCCAAAATATTTGAATATCTTCTTTCTGGCTGCCTGCAAAATACTTTTCTTGATTGGGGGTGCTATAATGTTATAACTTTGGAATCACTTTTAGGAGAATAGATTTTTTTCAATTTCTATTTTTAGCCTCTGGTTTTAGGCTATCAGGACAGTTTTCTTTGATAATTTCTTGGAATATGATTTCTAGATCTTTTTTATCAAGGTTTTTCAGTATTTCCAAATTATCTCTCTTCAATCTATTTTCTAAGTCAATTGCTTTTCCAATGAGATATTTCAGATTTTCTTCTATTTTTTTCCTTCTTTTGATTTTTGTTTTATTGTTTCTTCATGCCTCATGGAGTCATTCCCACTTCTCCAATTTTAATTTTTACAGAATTGTTTTTTGGAGAGATATCTAAATAGTACAGTGGATGGAGCACCCACCCTAGAGTCAGGAGAACCTGTGTTCACATCTGACCCCAAACACTTAATAATTGCCTAGCTGTGTGATCTTGGGCAAGTCACTTTACACATTGCCTTGTAAAAAAAGCAAAACAAAGCAAAACAAAACAAAAACAGAATCATTTTCTTCAGTGAGCTTTTTTTTAACCTCCTTTCCCCTTTCACAAATTCTGTTTTTTCATTTGGCCAGTTATGATTTTTTTAAGGAATTCTTCCCTTCAAGAAATTTTTGTGCCTTTTTACCATTTGACCCATTATGTCTTTTAATTTATTTCAATTTATTTTTGTGTGTTCTTACTTTACCAAGAGATTGATTCCTTTTCTTGATATTCTGGAATCACTCTCATTTCTTTTTCCATTTTTTCTTAATCTTACTCATTTGATTTTTAACATTCTTTTCAAATTTTTCCAAGAATTCGTTTTGAACTTCAGACAAATTCACATTTATTTTTGAGTTTTTGGATGTACCAGTTTTAATTTGGGGGTTTTCTACCTCTGTGGTTTTTTTTTTTTTTTTTTGATCATTTGCTCATTTTTTTCAAATTAGTTCTTGATTTTGAATTTTAAAGTTGGGCTCTTCTCTCTGGGTAGAGGGGAGCTCTATCTCAAGTTTCAGATTTTTTTTATGCAGCTATTTTTAGAACTAGTTTTGGAACTGCATGAATTTTCAGTTCTTCTGGGGTAGCATGATGTAAAGAGGTAAGAATAGGGATTGTGACCACCCCAGATAATGTCTCCAGATAGGCAATACAACATTGTCCTGCAGTCAGTTGTAGAAAAGGGACTTCTGTAATTTCCTTCTGTCAGTTGTCTGAACCCTTGGGTGGGTTTAGAGCTCCAGAAGTATCTGCTATTATGTCGGTCATCCTCCCCTCCACCAAAGCCTGCTATTGGGTGGCTGGGGCTATTGTTTGTTCTTCACTATCATCTAGGGTGAGATAGACCTTTAATACCAAACTTTTATAAATTATCTTGGGTTGGAAAATAGTTTCACTTCATCCTTTTGGGGTTCTTTCACTCTAGAATTCTTTTTGAGGATTTGTTTAAAACTGTTTGGAGGGAAATTTGGAAGAGTTCAGGCACATTCTTATTTTTTCTCTGACATTTTGATTCCCTCCACCCCAGTGTGTCTGTGTGTGTGTGTGTGTGTGTATGTGTGTGTGTGTGTGTTTTGCAAGGCAAATGGGGTTAAGTGGCTTGTCCAAGGCCACACAGCTAGGTAATTATTAAATGTCTGAGGCCGGATTTGAACTCAGGTACTCCTGACTCCAGGGCCATTGCTCTATCCACTATGCCACCTAGACACCTCTTCCTATGTGTGTTTTAAACTTAACTAAAAAGTTGGAAAATATAAATTCAATTTGGGCCAAAGATCCTGCCTCAGGGTATAATAATTTTCAAAAGATGAACTTTAGTTGCTATTAATCATCTGAAAAAGTTCTCAGCCTTATAACTAATCAGTGATGCAATATAAAAGAACTCCATTTCAAATAAGCCCAGGAATGAATTTCAATGCAGGTTTTTTCCTTTATTTTTGTGCTTCAGGCTGTATTCAGATACCATCAACTCTGTCTTTAGAATAGATAGCATTCTTTATCATAAATCCATCAGAGAAATTGCTTCAATATTTTTTCCCACAGTTGCTATTGCCAGTTAAATTTCCCTCCATTCCATTTCTTCCCACACCCATTTTTCTCTTTTCTTTTCTTTTCCCTCCTCAAAAGTATGTTGTATCTGACTACCCTCTTCCATAATCTTCCCTCTCTTCTATCACCTACAACCCCTCTCCCCTCCCCCTGTCCCCTTTCTCCCATCCCTTTCCTCTCCTTTTTTTCCTCTAGGGTAAAATAGATTTCTATATTCAATTGAGTGTGTATATTATTTCCAATTTGAGTCACTTCTGATGAGAGTGAAGAAACTCATTGCCCCTCACCTTCCCCCCTTTCACTCAATTGCAAATGATTTTTCTTGTCTCTTTTATGTGAAATAACAGCCCATTCTCCCTCTCCTTTCCCTTTCTCCAGTGCATTCCTTTCTCACCCATTAACTCTGTCTTTATAATGTATTATATTTAGCTCCCTTCTGTGTCTTCTTTATATGTGCTCTTTCTAGCCCCAATAAATGAGAAGATTTATATGAATTATTAGGATTATTTTCTCATGCAAGAATACAAACTGTTCAACTTCATTAAATCCTTCAAAATTTGCCTTTCCTGTCTACCTTCTCTATGCTTCACTTGAGTCCTGGACTTGAAGATCAAACTTTTTGTTCAGTTCTAGTCATTGCAACAGGAAAGTTTAAAAGTCCCCTATTTTATTGATTGTCCATATTTTCCCCTGAAAGATGTTCAGTTTTGCTGGATTTGCTTCTCTGTTGTAATCCAAGTTCTTTTGCCTTCTGGAATATCATATTCTAAACCCAATGAGCCCTTGATGTAAATGCTGCTAAATCCTGTGTAATCCTGATTGTAGCTCCATGATTTTTGAATTCTTTCTGGCTGTTTGGAATACTTTCTCCTTGGCTTGGGAGTTCTGGAATTTGGCTATAATATTCCTAGGAGTCATTAGATTCTTTCAGTTTCTATTTTACTCTCCACTTCTAGGATATCAAAGAAATTTTGCTGAATTTTTTCTTGAAAAAATGAAGTCTAGGCTTTTTCCCCCCCCTGGTCATGACTTTTCAGGTAGCATAATAATTTCTTTTTAGGTTTTTAGAAGGCAATGGGGTTAAGTGGCTTGCCCAAGGCCACACAGCTAGGTAATTATTAAGTGTCTGAGGTTGGATTTGAACTCAGGTGCTCCTGTCTCCAGGGCTGGTGCTTTATCCACTGTGCCAACCTAGCCGCCCCCCTGCATAATAATTTTAAAATAATGTCTCCTTTGCTTTCCGGGTCAATTGTTTTTCCAATGAGATATTTATTCTAGTTTTTCATTCTTTTGCTTTTGCTTTATTGTTTCTAGATTTCTTACAAGACATCAACTTCCCTTAGCTCCATTCTACATTTGAAGAAATTATTTTCTTCAGAAACCTTTTCCCATCTGTCCAATTTTGCTTTTATAAGGCATTCTTCTCCTCATTGGTCTTTAGGACTGCTTTTTCCATTTGACCTAAACTTTTTTTTAAGGTGATATATTCTTCAGTATATTTTTTGTGTCTCCTTCACAACACTGTTGACTTGCTTTTCATGATTTCCCCTCATTTCTCTCATTTCTCTTCCAGTTTTTCTTCAACTTTCCCTTACTTGATTTTCAAAATCTATTTTTGAGCTCTTCCATAGCCTGGGACCAATTCATATTTTTCTTGGAGGCTTAGAATACAGAAGCCTTGCCTTTACTATCTTCTGAGTATATATTGATTCTTCATGGGACCAAAAGTAATTGTCTATGTTTGGAATTTTTTTCATTGCTTGCTCATTTTCCCAGTCTAAGACTTGATTTTAACCCTTTCTTAAAGTGGGGTTTTGCTTCCAGGGTGGAAAACACATTTTCCCAAGCTTTTGAGGGTTTTTGTAACTGTTTTCAGGGACATTCCCTGGAGACCTCAGTTCCTTCCTGATGACCTTCTAAGTTGTCCTTGGCAATCCTTGGACTGAGAGGACTGGGCTGAGAGCCCCTGCTGCCTCAGTCCCTTCTGAGAAGCACCCTGTGGACTGTTTCTGGACAATTAGAGCCAGTTTATTCTTGCATTTCTCAGGCTGTGTTGAACCCCCTTCTAATCCCATTGTAACAGAACTTTCTGGTGGATCTTCCAAATTGTCTTGGGCTAGAAAATTGTTTCGCCCAATCTTTCTGTGGGTTTTGCCACTCTAGAATTTAGTTAGAGTTATTATTTAAAGGGAATTGGAGTGGTCTGGGGAGAGCTTGTGGGAATTCCTGCCTTTACTCCACCATTTTGGCTATCCCCCTCCCGCCCCCCCCCTTCCCCGAAGAGTTGGGTTTTGAAGGAACAGGCACACATTCATTTCTTATAGAATTTCAAACCAGTTGAAATTTTTTCAGAGAAAGCTGAGTAATCAAAGTTAGAAAAAATATTCAAAAACTTTGAAAAACAAGTAAAAAAACCCCATCCTTTCAAAGATCTTTTTAGTGGTATTATTCTAATGGCAAATAGCAATGCCTAAATGCTAAACAATAATAGAATGGTTAAATAAATTGTGGTACATCAATGCAATTGTATACCTTAAATGCACTGGAATGGAGGTTGAAGAATATGATGAATGTAAAGAAATATGGAAAAAATAGACAATATTACAAAGAAAAAGTCAAAACTAGAATAATCATATAATATCAAGAGATATATTAAGAAGAAAAATGAAAGGGAATGAATGACTAAAGAGACTCACAGAGTAATGGAATGTTATGATTTTTTTCATTGAAATTCATGCATTTGAAAATAATCAAAAAGCAAATTTAGTTTATTATACTTATAGTTGATATTAAATTTATCCTAAATCATTTTAACAAGAATAAATGGCATAACCTATATAAAAGAGAAGACAGCTTAGTGACACAGTAGGTAGAGCAATAGGTCTAGTATCAGGAAGACTCCTCTCTGTGAATTCAGATCTCACATCAGACACTTACTATGTGACCCTAAGCAATTACCTTAATACTATTTACCTTAATTCCTTACCTGTAAAAATGATTTCTAGAAGGAAATGACAAACCATTCCAGTATCTTTGTTTCCATTTTTTCATTTTATTTTTATTTTGTCCCCAGTTAAAACAAGTTTTGACAGCCATTCTTTAAACTTTGTGTTCCATAGTCTCTCCCTTCTTACCTCCTCAATTCCCCTCACTGAGAAAGCAAGTTATTTAATATAGGTTAAAATGTGTAGTCATGAAAAGCATTACCCTAATAGTCATGTTGTGAACATGAACATAACCCCCACTCCCCTCAAAAAGAGAAATCTCAAGAAACATAAAGCAAAACAAAAGTTTGAGTCAATCTCTTTTCAGACACCATCAGTTCTGTCTTTGGAGATGGACACTATTCCTTATCATAAGGCCTTCAGAGTTGTCTTGGATTACAGCATAAGGCATTCACAGTTGATCATCCTACAATATTGATGCAACTTTGTATATTGCACATTTACCATCACATCTTCTCATGTTTTTTTCAGATTTTATTGAGAGTATTCCGTTTATCATTTTCTATATTATTCCATCATAATCCCATATCACAATTTGTTCAGTCATTTCCCAATTGATGGATATTCCCTCAATATCCAGTTCATTGCCACCAGAGAAGGGCTGCTAAAAACATCCTTATACATATAGGTCCTTTTCCTTTCTGCTTTTCATCTCTTTTGGAATATAGATCTGGTAGTGGCATTGCTAGGTTTTATAACCTTTTGGGCATAGTTTGAAATAGTTCCACAGAAATCTTGAATCATTTCACAGATTCTCCAATGTCTCTTTTTTACCTACATCCCCTCCATTTGTCATTTTCTTTTTCTGTCCTGTTAGCCAATCCAATTGGTAAAAGGTAGTACCTCAGAATTATTTTAATTTACATTTCTCTAATCAATAGTGAGGACTATTTTTAAAGTATGATCATAGATACCAATGATAATTTGATGTGAAAAGTGTTCATTTGATCATTTATCAGTTGGAGAATGACTCATTTTTTGTTAATAAGTTTGACTTAGTTCTCTAGATTGAGAAATGAGGACTATATCAGAGAAACTTTGTTTAAATAGTTTCTCCCCTGGTTACTGTTGCTTCCTGTATTTCCCTCCATCCTAATCCTCCCACATCCATTTATTCTATTATTTCTCCTTTCATTCTGTCCCTCCTCAAAAGTGTTTTGCATCTGACTACCCTCTCCACCCCCCCCCTCCCCCAGTAACAATTTTCTCTCTCTTCTATCATCCACTCCTCTCAATTTTCTCCCATCTACCTCCTACTTTCCTCTAGGTTAATATAGTTTATTTTTATACCCAATTGAGTGTGTATGTTATTTCCTCTCTGAGCCAATTTTGATGAGAGTAAGGCTCACTCACTCATTCCCCTCCCTCTGACTCCCCTGAAAAAGTTTTTTTCTTGCCTCTCTTATGTGAAATAACAACCATTCTACTTTTCCTTTCCTTTTCGCCTAGTACATTGCTCTCTCACCCTTTAACTTCATCTTTTTAATATGTTATCCCTGCAAATTTAACTCCCATCTGTTACTTGACTCTTTAGTTACTCCTGTTGCCATGATTCTTCTAACTTCCCTAATAAATGAGAAAGTTCATATGAATTATCAGTATCACCTTACCATGCAAGAATATAAGTAGTTCAACATCATTAAGTCCCTTATGGTTTGTCTTTCCTTTTTATGCATCATTTGAGTCTTTTATTTGAAGATCAAATTTTCTGTTCAGCTGTTCTTTTCATCAGGAATGTTTGAAAGTTTCCTATTTCATTGAATATTCATAATTTACCCTGAAAAAGTATGTTCAGTTTTGCTAGATAGTTGATTCTTGATTATTATTCAAGCTCTTTTATCTTCTGGAATAACAGTTTTCAAGCCCTATCATCCCTTAATGTAGAAACTGCTAAATCTTGTGTTAACATGACCATGGTTTCATAATAATTGAATTATTTCTCTTTGGTTACTTTTAAGATTTTTTTCTTGAATTGGGAGCTCTGAAATTTGGCTATAATATTCCTGGCAGTTTTAATTTTAAGGATGTCTTTTGAGAGATGATTGGTGGCTTCTTTTCACTTCTATTTTCCCCTCCACTTTTAGAATATATGGGCAGTTTTCCTTGATGATTTCTTGAGAGATCACATCTAGGCTTTTTTTTTTTGATCCATCATGACTTTCAGGTAATTCAATAAATTTTAAACTATCTCTTCTAGGTCTATTGTCCATGTTATTTTTCCATTGAGATATTTTGTATTTTCTTCTAGTTTTTCATCCTTGTTGTTTTATTGTTTCATGATTTATAAAAGTCATCAGCTTCCCGTTGCTCCTTTCTATATCCTAAGGATTTATTTTCTTCAGAGATTTTTTTGTTTCTCCTTTTTTCATTTGGTCAGTTCTTCTTTTCAAAGTATTATACTTCTTGACTTTTTGGACCTCCTTTTCCATTTGTCCCAGTCTAATTTATAATAAATTACTTTCTTTAGTATTTTTTTTTTTGTGTCTCCTTCACTAAGCCTCTCACTTGGTTTTCATGATTATCGCACATCATTCTCATTTCTCTGACCAAATTTTCTTCTCCTTCTCTTACTTGATTTTCGAAATTGTTTTTGAGCTCTTCTGTGACCTGTGACCAATTCATATTTTTCTTGGAGGTTTTGGATATACAAGTTTTGATTTTGGTTTCTTCTGAGTTTGTAATTTGAGTTTCCTTATGATCATTTATGATCATAATATATGATCATATATGATAATATATCATATACCATATGATCATAATAACTATTATTTTTTCTTTTGCTGTTTACTCATTTTCCTAGCCTATGATTTGATTTTGAACTCTTTGTTAAGATTAGTATGCTTCCAGGGTAAAGGGTGCACTGTCCCAGCTGCTTTCAGAGATATTTCTAGGTATCTGCAAATTTTTCAATTCTTCCAAGGTCTTAGAATCTAAGGTGAGGTTTGCACTACTCTCCTGGCCTGTTCTCTCGTCTGTCCCTGACCACTAGTACCCCTTTCTGCCCTGGAACTGTGAGGAGATGCTTGCTCTACTCTGGCAATAAGTCCTGTTGTCTTTCTGTTCCTCTTCCTGGAACTAGGGTACCAGACTGCAACCCAGATCTGAGGATGGGCAAAGCAAAGAGTCTTGGCTCAGTGATAGCAAAGGACCCTTGTAATCTCCTTCCATCCCTTACTGTACATGGGCTAAGAGCTCTGGAAGCAGGTCCTGCTGCTCATTAAGTGACTTTGGAGGTCTGCTCCTAGACCAAGGGAACCAGGTCTGTATGATGCTGAGGCATGAGCTGAGCTTTGTTCTGTTCTTACTCCAGTGTGCCAGACTTTTCCTGCTGACCATCCAAGTTGTCCTTGACAACCTCTGGACTGAGCGGTCTGGAAACTGCCACCACTGATCTAGATGTCCTGCTCTCTGTACCTGGATGGCTAGGGCTGGTTCACTCAGGAGCAGCTCCTGCTGCTCTGTATTCTTCTGATGCAGCAGACCCTTCCCCTGGATCTTCCAAGTTGTTTTGAACTGGCAATTTTTTTCTGTCTATTACTTTAGAGATTTTTTAGAGTGATTATTTAAAATTATTTGAATTGGTTTGGGAGAGAGCAGGAGAATTCCTGCTTTTATTCTGCCATCTTGGCTCTGCTTACTTTAGTATCTTTTTAAAGAAACCCCAAGGGTAGCTAGGTGGCACAGTGGATAGAGTATTAATGTTGGATTTAGGAGGGTGGGATTTCAAGTCCAGCATCAGACACTTGACACTTACCAGCTGTGTGGACCATGGGCAAGTCACTTAACCCTGATTGTCTCTCATCCAGGGCCATCTTCAGTCATCCTGATTCATATCTGGCCACTGGACCCAGATGGCTCTGGAGGAGAAAGTGAGGCTGGTGCCTTAGCACAGCAATGGCTCACTCAAATCCAGTTTATGTGTTTCTCATGGTATCACCTCCCTGAAGTCATGGTCTTCTTTGAGAATGAAGGACAAACATTATTCAAGAAAACCCCAAATGGAGTCATGAAGAGTTGGACATGACTAAAAAAATATCTCAACAAAACAACAAAAACAATAAAAGAGAAACTGTAATTGTAAAATGCCATATAAATGAAAGATAGTCTTCTAGTAATTTACTGTTTGTCCTCACTATGAATCCTTCAAAATCTCAAGATCTGTAATGAAATCTTCCTAAGTTATTGTCTTTAGTATATGTCAATTATTTTTTAACCATTCTTTGTATTTTAAAAAAAATTTATTTTTGTTTTTTTGCAAGGCAATGGGGTTAAGTGATTTGCCCAAGGTTATACAGCTAAGTAAATATTAAGTATCTGAGGCTGGATTTAAACTCAGGTACTCCTGACTCCAGGACTGCTGCTCTATCCATTGTGCAACCTAGCTGCCCCCATTCTTTGTATTTTTAAATGTCATATATGAGAGGTAGATGCTGCAAAGCTGGGTCTAGAGTCAATAAGATCTGAGTTCAGCAATAACCTCACATTCTTATTAACTGTCTGACCCTGGAAAATCATTTCAACTCTGTCTATTATAGTTTTCTCATCTGTAAAGTGGGAATAATAAAAGAACTTGTTTCTCAAGATTGTTAAGAAAATTTAGTGAAATAATATCTATAAAGTTGTCATATAGCATGTGATATAAATGTTAACTATTATTATAAATTTATTAATTTTGACTCTTGTCTTAGTACTTTCTAGATATTTTTCAGGAAAATTATTTTGCTTAACTCTTTTAATTTGAGCTAATTTTATATTGTCAAATAAATACTAAAGTCCTTAGAAAATTAGAATTTTAATGTTCTCCAGTAAGCTTCTTATTTCTGGAAGGAGAGTACTAATAAAAAATTTCCCCCCTTGATGAATGCAGTGACATAGATTTAAAGCTAGAAGGGTCCTTAGAATCAGTAATGGGAGATTTGCACCAATTTGGCAGAACTGATACCTAATTTTATATTGAGTTGGCTGAACCAGTTGTTAAAATGTTGCCCAGTGTGGAAATCTTAACAGCATTTTCTAAGCACCTGTAGTAATGTTCATTTCTCCCATAGTTGAAAAAAACTTGACAGAACTACATTGTAATATTTATTTATTCATTTCTTAAAACCCACTTACCTTTGATAAAATATTACATTTTAATACTACCCTCATTTTTGTATTTTAAATAAACAAACATATAACGTAAAGAGAAAAAGTGCCAAACAACCAGGAGGTGACAGCTGCCATTTGTTTTTGCTCTGTTTTATACCCCATATTCTCCCAAGATATTATGAGTGCATTGGTGTTCTCTGAATGCTGAAACTAATAGAAAACTGGGACACAGTGAACCAATAGAAATATAGATTTCAAGGGCTATCTTATTACCCATTTTGGAAACCATGGAAGTAGAAGAAAAAAGAGTAATAATAGGTAGAATGAGTTTTGGTTCTGCATATGTTCCAACATTGGTGGCTGTGGTCACATGGCTGCTTTTGGTCCATAAGGCTTCATTTGCTTCCTGTGAGTAATATAACGTAATCTTGAGTTGTGAATCTCTTTTATTGTTCTTAATTTGAGTATTAAATGCATGAAATATTAAACCTCCTTTCCATATATCTTTGTATATTTAAAATGGTCATTAGGGTAGAGAACCAGTTGTTAATTTATTTGAATCCCACCACTGCCTAGAATCTATTTAGTCCAATATCCTCATTTTATTGACACAAGTTCTGAAATTAAGTGCTTAATTTAAGGACAAACACATAATAAAGGACAGATCTGGGATTCAAACCCTTGTCTTCTGATTATATATTTCATGCTTTTTCTATTCTGGGGAAAGAAAAAAACCCAGTTTTTCTTACTTTTTACTCTAACATGAGTCTGATACTGTTAATATAGCAGTGATTTCAATTTTTCAGCTATGCTGTATTCTTTAACCCCATTTGGAGTTTTCTTTGCAAAGATTTTGGAGTGGTCTTTCCTGTCTTCCAACTAATTTTTTACGTAATGAAACTGAACAGGATTAAATGACTTCCCCCTTGTCACTCAGCTAGTAAGTATTTGAGGTCAGATTTAAACTCACTGAGTCTTCCTGACTTCAGGTCTAGCACTCTATCCCTTGCACCACCTGGGCTCCACTTTGTCACAGGAGTGACACTTGTGCTGAAAACATTTCTCAAGAGCTGTGCAGAGGAAAAGGGAAGTATTGGGGGAGAACTCCCCTACCTTTGAGCTATATTCTTTTATAAAAGTGCACTGCTTTAGAGAAGTTCAGAATGATTGTATGACCAAGGCTGATATGTTTATTTTACAGAATTTCAGAACCTCAGTATTGGAAAGGGCCTCAAAAGCTATCCTTTCTAACCTGCCCCTGATCACAATCCCATTTATAGAATAGTTATCTGTACATCTAGACTCTGCTTAGTGACATGCAAGGAGAAGAAATGGATTGTTTTTTGAGGCACTTTTGGATAATTTCAATTGTTTGAAGTTTTTCCTTGTGACAGACAAAATTTGTCTCTTTACCACTTCCATTGGCTGCTCAGATCCGTGCCTGTTAGGAAGAACTCATCAAATAACCCTTGTCCTCATTGATGCCTCTTCAAATTCTTGAAAGACATATATAACACATTTTGGAAAGTTTTCTCTAAGTCTTTTCTATATATGAGAAAATTTAATTCATTCTTTTTACTAGAAATTTAGTTAATGGCATGTAAATGGATTATTCATTTACTTGTCCATTCACTGATCATTTACAACAATTTAAATTTATAAAGCATTTAATTGAGCTGTGAGTTTTTACGGATTATTCCAAAACAGAGAATATTCCCTCTTCTTATTTCCTATTATACTCATTATCTCTGTCACTCATTTTGAAATTAATTGTGTACTTCCTTGTTATACTTCTTGTGCTATTGCTAAATTATTATTTCTCTTCTGTTGTCTAGCTTTCATATATGTATATATTTTCTTGTCTATCCAACTAAATTTTAAGTTGATTAATGTTAGAGACCAAATATTCAATAATTCAATAATTAGTACTGAATACTATTCATGCATGTTTGCATTCCCCCCACAAGAAAGGCAATCAATACTTGTTGATTGATTGAAATAATGTATGTTCTGTGTTTTGAAAGATACAATGAAAGTAGAAAATGTCTTGAGGTCTCAGATCTTGAGGTGTTATACTTGAAGGACAGAAAACACACAAGTAAAACAAAATATTATATGCTATTTACATAGAAGGAATAGGTAAGAATGAATCCAGAATGATGCCAAGTTAATGACTTAGGATTTGAAAAATAGTTTTGTCTCTCACCTCTCAGGACTGTTTTAAGATATTTTTGTTTATTCACAAAGTATTAAGAGATGGTGCCGGAAGAGATTATTTTAGAGATCATATTATCCAGCCCTCTCATTTTATGTATGAAAAATATGAGGCCAGGGACATTAAATGATTTCACCAAGGTCACATTTGGCAGTGTCCTAGAAATGATGTTTCCCCATTATCCAATCAGTGTTTTCTCCCTCTCCCCCAACCTGATCTGCCTCCTTCATTATATTTATTGAGAGTTTTCTGCAAGTTAAGAGTAATATTTGTAGAAGAATATGGTTAAAGAAGAAACTATTCTCAATTTGGAGGAGTTCAGTCAGTAGAGCTATGTCAGATGATGTCTGTCCTTCATTCTTAAGGAAGACCATGACATCAGGGAGGAGAGACCATGAAAAGCACATGAATTGTATTTTAGTGAGGGGTGCTGTGCAAATTCACCAACCTAACTTTCTCCTCTGGAACCATATTGGTCCAGTGGCCAGATATGAATCAAGATGACTGGAGATGACTCTGGATGTGAGGCAATCAGAGTTAAGTGATTATCCAAGCTCACACAACTAGTTAATGTCAAATGTCTGATGCTGGATTAGAATTCCCAATCTCCTGACTCCAAGGCCAGTGCTCTATCCACTGTGCCACTTGGCTACCCTTATGTGAGAAGTAAGGTAATGATTGAACTGTGTTAGTCTGTCCTTTAAAACTACACTAACTCAAAATATTCACATTTAAGTGAAGAAATGGAATTTTTTGGGGTTGGATTTTGCAATTTTCAAGAAAAGACATAATTTTTAGAAGTATTTATCAGAGCCAACTGGCATTATCTCCCAACTGAACTGGTTGTTTTCTTAGAAAACTCAATACATTTAGTAGAAATAAGTTTGATAATTTTTATTTCCTTTAAAGATTGCCATAAAGTGAGATCACAAAGTTATTATCATAAAGAAAAAACATAATAATCATGTTGATAACATTAATAATAATAACACCAATATTTATATGACAGTTTATAGTGCAAAGAATGCTTTCTTCAATGAAACTCTGTGAGTGAGCTAAATACAGATAAAGGAACTAAGGAACAATGATTAAATTACATATCTGAAGTCATGCAATTACTAAGTTTTACAGTCAGAATTCAAATCTAGGTCTTCTAACCCTAACCTTTAATAAACTATTTTATTTCTTGCTATACTATAGAAGCCAAAATTTCTGTCTTTAGTAATCAGACATTTCCTTTTTCCTTCTTCCACTCCCCATGTATTATACCTACTTGTCTAAATATACATTTTATGTAAGTATATATAAATCATATCATATCATATCCTCTCTCTTTCATTCATCCCCTGCCCTTCCTACCTCCTCCTCTCATTGCTGCTACCCCCAATAGAATATAAACTGGCAATTCTTTTTTTTTGTTTTTCTTTTCTGTTTCTAGTATTTAAGAAAGCACTTAGCACATAAAAGTTGCTTAATAAATGTTTGTTATATGGAGTGACATTATGCACTAGCTTATCCTTATGTTACTTTTGTTAAAAAACATTCAACCAGGATTTTGTTCTAAAAAAGATTCTTTAGGACTTATTCTTTTCTAATTTGGAAATCTATGGGAGCATACATTTAGACTCAGAAACTTCACTGGAGTTCATCTAATGCCTTCTATTCTAAATAATTTGTCCAACATAATACAGATAGTTTAGGATGAAGATAACATTTGGCTCAATTAAACATTTATTAAACTCCAACAATTTGGTAGGTGTCAGATGGATGAAGTCAGAAATGAAAAACAAAGCTTCTCTTAAGGAATTTATATGCTACTGTATATTAATACTGAAATCTGGGAACTCTATGGGTCATGAAACAATGAGAAATCAACAAAGGAGAGTGGAAGAGAAACAACTTGATTTTTTCAGGAGCATTTACACTGTTCAGATGTGTAATAACCTATTCCTCTTTTGCAGAGCTGAGTTAAACAATATAACAAACTAAATTAAAGGCTTCATTATGCTTGCAACTTTAGCTAGTACTCAATTCTTGCTATTTCTCCTTATCACTGGTATAATGGGGCCTTGTCTTAACAGTTACATTGCCTCCTCTTGAGCTATGTCATGTCTTCTTTCCTGTTGCTAATTTGAAAGTATTCAGCCAAGGGCCAAGGCAGCCACTGGCACACAAACAAAGGTCACTTTTAATTGGTAGCTCCGGCTAACTGGTGCTGGTGCATCACCCCAGAATGAATCACCCTCTGACTCATGGAACTGCTAATAGCAAGAATTAGTTCTATGGAGACAGGTTGGAAAGGCAATCCATACCTAATCCCCAAAGAAAAGTGGGGCTACTCCAATGGTAATAGAGATATAACTGGAAGAATATAGAGATTGCCTACGATGAAAGTCATCATGCAGACAGACTTAGGAAGTGATCATAAATGCTTTCATTCATTCATTCATTTATTCATGGAGTTTTGCAAAAGGAATTTGGGGTCATAGGGCAAGAAATAAGAAAAGAGTAAAGAATGGAATGAGACAATCTAGTAAAGGCCCCTCAACCTGTTGAATGTTTTGTTGAAAGACATAAGTAACAGAAAACCATTCCACAGGGAGCAAACCCAGAAAGCTCATTAGCTTTGGAGAGAAGTGGAAATTAGTCTCATTTTATCTTTGTAACCTACTTGCTATTTCATTCTCCATTTCTATGCATAGCATATTATTTTTTGCTCTGGGTACTTGACCTATAATCTATGGGACCTTCTACTCCTGTAAGGATCTAGGTTAGAAAGTTATCTGAAAGAACATTTTTTCTGATAACATTATCAGATCACCTAGTTTTGAGCCAAAATCTTTCAAAATTAGCTTTTCCTAGAAGCATTTTCATTTGGAAAGGGGATGCTTTGAAGATAAAGAGCTCCCTAGAACTGAACAAATATTTTGTGGTGGAGTCTCAGGAGCTGTGGTGAAGAAGATTTTAGGAAGAAGGGCCTCATATTATATAATGAAGTTGACTTCTTCCTTGGTCTACTCACAAAGCTGGCCCTTAGTAGGCTTATGTTGTAGTAGTTTATTTTTTGTTGTATAGTTTAAAGAGTCTTCTTGCATTTGAACCAAAAAAACAATGTTCAGATCATCTTTTGACTTTGTTCCATCTTTATTCTTTGCAGTCAGGGATCATCACTGGATTTATTAGTTAGTCAATAAATATGGATTGAATACTCCCTCACAGAATCACAGAACTTTTGTGATAGAAGAAATCTCAGATGGTGTCTCTGTACTTGCATATTAAGGGGCTATTGCAGAGAATGGGGTGGCTCAACTGCTGCTCTGGTGGAATTTTTAAGGATGAGGATACCTTAATATGAAATCCTCTTCCTTTTCATATTAAGGATTTATTCATATTAAGGCATCCTTATCTTTAAGGGCCATTTGATTGGAGGCAAGGGGAGAAGTATTCCCAACTACTTGAAGAACAAAATGCTTAGCCTTTGGGGAAATGGAATTAGAAGCTACACCTAAATTTTTGCTTATCTGAGGGGAAGTCTTTTGGATTATCTTTTATGCTGATTCTGCAGGAGAGGAATGGTATTTTGTTTACTTTTTTTAAGGTCTTTGTGAGCCAATGGGGTTATGTGACTTGCTCAAGGTCACACAGCTAATAAGTATTAAGTGTCTGTGTCCTAATTTGAACTCAGATTCTCCTGACTCCAGGGTCCTTGTTCTATCCACTGTGTACCTGGCTGCCCCATTTTATATACTTTTAAGTTTGAAGTGTGTGTTACTTTAATATCAAATTAGTAAAGTGATATTTAATTGAATTTTTTATGATCCAAGAAGGTTACTGAATTTAACTGATAATTAGTTTGTCCACTTTTTTTTCCTGCCCTAGAATACTTTCTATTTCAACCTGTACCTGAACATGAATCCCTCCCATAACATTCACAGCAAATTATCATTCTACTTTCCCTTAGAAGTATCTAGTGTGGGGAAACTCAGAATCTTCCAAGACTACCATTCCATTATGGTTCAGATCTTATTTCTATGAAGTTTCTACCCCCTCCCCTTAAAAAATCCTAAAACTGCATCTCTACTTCTTTTGTTACCCATTCCTCTAGTACTTCTTCTTTCCCCCAAAGCAGAACAAGCCCTTCCTTTTCTATATGTCAGCCTTTCAGATTTTGAAGGTTCTTATCAAAGAGTCTCTAGGCCTTCTCATCTAGCTAAAGATACTTATATCCTTAAGGTGATCCTTGTAGAACTCATACTTCTGCTTCCTATGATTCTAGTAATTTATGGCCAGGGGTTTTTAACCTGGGATGAACTTTAAAAATATATGTTGGTAATTCTACTTCAGTAATATTGGTTTCTTTTGTAGTCCTATCATTATTTTATGTATTTAGAAACATTCATAGGTTTCTAAGCATACATCATAATAACATACAGCATATATCATAATAATAATGAAAAGAATAATAACTAAATATAACAATTAGTATGTTAAATACTGTACTAAATGTTTTGCAATTATTATCTCATTTTATTCTCACACTCTGTAAAATAAGTGATATTATTATTCTCATTTACAGTAGAAGAAACTGAGGCAAACAGCATTGAATTAACCTTCCCAGGGTCATACAACTATTAAATAACTGAGGCTAGAATTGAACTCAGATTTTCCTAGCTCTGTCCCAAGGTTTAGTCAGGACTCTATCCATTATAGCCCCACTGTCAAAAACCCCTGAACTATATGTTCTATGGCTTGTCAATGTCATTCCAGAAATTTGGTACCTAGAAATCAATACAGTTTTTCCAACATGGTTTAATTAAGGTGGAGTGTAACAGCTATCACTTTCTTCTCTATATGCTATGGTTCTCTTAATACAATCCAGGGAATGCACAAGCTATTTTTGACAGCCATATCATACTGCTGATTCAAATTGAGTTTGTAGCCCACTAAAACACTTTACCCTTTTTCACACAAATAGCTCAGATTTATGAGAAGCAGCATGAAGATAAGGCTTAGGGAGAAGATCTTGAAGCCAATTTTGATCTGAATGGCTATATGACCCTCTGCAAACTACTTAATATCAAAGTGCCCCAAACAAAATATTTTTATCTTTAACTTTAATTTTTTATATTTTTATTTTAAATTTTCTTTTTTGTTCCGAATTTAACAAATATAAAATAAAAGGAGTATTTCTATATGTACTCCAGAATGGAAAAGAATGTTGTATATGAAACTATGACTATTATGTAAAGTTAACTTTTCTTTAGGTTATGTGACTTAGGCACAAACCTATAGTTAATAATAGTCTCAGGTAGCAATTAGATTCAAGAATTCTGATTTTGAATCTAGAGTTCTCTCCATTATGACTCAGAATTTTAGAGCTGAAAAACCAGTACAGTACTTCCTGAAAAAGACTCCCCCCACCAATCTATAGGATAAATAGTCCTCCAGGTTTTGTGTACCTGCGATGAGGTATCTCCCAAAGCAAACTACTTCATTTGAAGAATAACACCCTATCTGCATTGGACCTGACAGCTTGCTCAGATATGTTTTTTTTTCTATGTAGAATCTTCTTGGTCAGGAAGTGATTTAAGACTGACTTATATTAGTAGAAAAAGTTCCTCATCAAGAAATCCTTATACCAATGAAAATAGTTCAAAAAATAAAAGGACTTGACTCATTGGAGTGTACCAATTCTAGGTGCTACTGAGTAAAGTTTTCATCCTCAAGATTATCTTAAGAGGGAGAAGCAAGAGCAAAATCATCTTTTCAATGTTTAACTTAATTTCTCCAAGAAAACATTAAGAGATTTATTGGGTATCATACTGATAGATTGTCAGATCTATTAATTTCCTACTTTTTTAACCATGTAGTACAGTGGAAAAGTTTACTAGTTTTTAGAATCCCAAGATTGGAATTCAAATGCTTCTAGTGCCATTTAACAACTATGTGTGACTCAGGGTAAATCACAGCCACTCAGCCTCAGTTCTTCCTCTTTAAAATGGGGATTAATAATAGCTTCCCAACCTACTTCTCAAGGTCATTGTAACAATTAAATTAGATAATGTAGATTAAAAGACTTCATCTACATTATGATGGAAAGTTCTTAGGATATGGGAACATGGGATAATTTTCACGATGATTCACACAATTTTTCATATTTTTAAGCCTTACACAAGCAAATCAATGGAATAAAAAAACTCTTGGAAGAAGCAAAACTGTATGTTTGCTAAAAGGGAGAAATGTTTCAGTATTTAGCAAACAGGAAGAAGACTTTTCAATCCAGTCAGAATGGCATAGGTAGGAGTTTGGAGGCAGGGCTCTGAAATGTGAATAAGATCATAAGAGCCTATCCACGAGCGAACAGTGAGAGAGGAAAGGATACATAACTGCTAGGGATAATCTTAAAGGACAGTTTTGAAAGCAAAGTTCAGAAGTTTATATGTGATCCAGCCCATCATGGATCACCAAATAACCATTGTGAAGCATGAATGAAACTGTCAAAACTGAATGTTCAGAGAAGAAAATACCTATCAGAAAGAAGTCTTTGCCACTTTTATGATTATTAGTTCAAGGTTTTACCTTTTGGGGGATATTGTAAGGGGAAATAGAAGCTATATCCAAAGGAATGCATTTCTAATATTGGAATTTCAGATGCTATGGATTTTATACCTAGAATATTCCTCAAAATGCATGTTGTATAATTACCTCATTTTAGAGATGGAAAAACTGAGACTCAGATTAAGTAATTTGTCCAAGGTCAAAAAGATATAAAATGATATAGTGGTGATACTATGGGACAAAAGACCCTTCCTGAGAACCTCAAATAATTCCATATTTGCCATTTCTTGCTTTTCCTGTGCCTAATGCTTTCCCTTTTAAGGGATGCATAAACTAGAGATAGAGTTTGCATGATGCTGAGGAAGAAAATAGGAAATGCTAATGCAGGTTATTAGATAAACAAGGATGATAAAAATCAAGGATGTCCAATGAATTCCTGGAATGTTGCATTAGTATCAAAAGCAAGAATAAAAATTAAACAGAAAAAAACCAGAAGTCTCATTTAGCACAAGACCCCAATTATAAAAGGTTGCACATAGTGAGATAGCATTCATGGTGGAGGCATTAAACTAGAAGGTCATCATCTGGTCAGAGAAAATTCAAGGGATAAAAAGATTCAGAAGCTATTTGTGGAGGAGAGAAATGTACTTAGAATTAGTAAAGATGTAGTAGCTTCCAAGACAATTTTTTTGGGGGCTGGTATAAGGCTTAAAGGATATCATAGGAATAACACATATACAAAAGAATGAAGAAAGAAGGCAAAGGATAACTCTGAATGCAAAGCAACTTTTCTATATATTTTTGTTTTTCTACCTGTGACTCAATTTCCCAAACTTAAATAGAAGGGGTAGTATTTTTTCCCCCCAACATCTCACACATAATTAGTGTCTCTAGGAATGTATAAGTCAATGCTTATTTATGAAATGCCTTACTAAAACCTTTGTTATACTTGAGTACATTAAATTATAGGTAACTGAAAAAAGAATGAAATTACATTTTTAGTTAGTTTATGAAAATGCTTCTGGTTGACATTTCATTCTTATAAATTTCAATGCTGATATTTTGAAACATGAAGGAAAAATGTGCCTTAAAATATTTGAAATTAGACTTGGAGGAAAAATAAATCTGATTCTACCAAGTTAATCTCTCTGAGCTCAGAAAAGTTACTTGCCTCTCCTTAACTCTTCAAAAGAGAGGGTTGACAATTAGATTCAATGGTAAAAGTTTTTCAAATCAATCAACAGTGGAAAATGCTCCAAATAATAATTTGGAAAAATTTCACTAAAATAGCCAATATTTCAGAGGTTGAAAAAGATGATGGAAGAATAGAAATATTGAATTGGAGGCAAGATAATGCTGTAAGACAGGCTCTCTCACTAATTCACTCTTGGTGGAACTTCAATTGATTTAATCATTTCAAAAAATTGGGAGCTATACAAGAACAATCATTAAAACTTCTTTGACTCAGTGATCCCATTATAGAGTTTTTATACAAGGAAAGCAAAGACAGAAAGGAAAAAAACCTAACATATGCCAAGATATTTGGCCATCTTTGTCATAGGAAATAATTAGACACAAATTGAGTGCCTGTCACTTAGGGATGGATCACTAAACTGTGGTATGTGAATTTAATATAATATTATTTCACTGTAAGAAAAAATAAATATGATGAAGTCAGAGAAACATCAAATGACATATGATTTGATGAAGAGTGAATTTAGTCAAATCAAGAAAGCAATATGCACAAGGACTATAGTCATGTAAATTAAAAGACCACTAAAAACAAATTCCAACTTTGATTTGCTATAATGACCAATCTTGGTTTGGGAGAAGAAATGATGAAACATGACTCTTTTTTTTTGATAGGGAGATAATAAGGGAGGAGGGAAACTGGCATAAAAATGTTCTATTAACTGTCAGATGCAATTGTATTGATTTGTTTTTCTTAACTCTTAAAATTTTACTTGAGAAGTCAGTTGTGTGTGTATCTACGTTTATGTGCTTATTAGGAGAGCATTTTTTTGGGGAAAATCTGATTAAAGACAGACAGAATCAATAATAATTTATAAATAAAACAAGGGGTTTGATTAGTTTTTTTTTGGTATCTCATTTTATTAACTTGGTTACATGCAAAAACAAATTTCAGCATTCATTTTTAAAACCTTGAGTTTCTTATTCTCTTCTTTTCTCTCACCCCAGTTAAGAATTGAGAAAGCCAGTTATTTGAAATAGGTTAAAAATGTATAGTCATGAAAAACATTACCACAATATTGACTAGTTGATTTTAAAGTTCTCTTCAAGTACTAGTGTATGTTTTTAAAGTTCCAAGGTAGGACCTGAGCTAACAGTCTTCTAAACACTTCTTTTTCCTTAGGGACAGATAGGTAAATTGGCTCAACAACTTGAAAACAATTTGGTATGATGTGAGCCAAGTTATTAAACTCTGTAGCACTGAATAATTCATTCCACTGGAATCCACTAACTAAGAGATCAAAGAAAAAAAGATGGGGCTCATGCCTACCATCTCCCTAACTTTGCTCTTAGTGATGCCTGCTTTTGGACACTGCTAACTGGGTAGATCCATTGCTTCTGGATAAATTTCTTGCTCTTTATTCATGCACAAAACAATTTGTACCTAGTAACAGTTTTCTGGCTTGCAGAGTTGTACAGAAAGGCAGAGCTCTTCCCGCAATGAGCTTTGGCATGTTCTTTATTGGGATTTAATTTAAGAAATAGCAGGAGGGTTCCTTCTGAATGTGCTTCAGAATCAAAAAACTCTGGCAATCCTACATAGATCAGGAACTTTAAGTTAAATTTTGTTCTCCTTCAAGGGACATGGTGATCTCAGCAAATATGCTGAAGGTTGAAATGCCAATTGCTTTGAAGGGACCTCAAGCCTTATGAATTTGCATTAGGGCCATGCACAGCAGGAGGATAATATAATTAAGATATATGTTCTCCCATTCTTATAGAACAAAGTAAAACCTAGGATGAACCTCCCAAAGCACCTTTGGACAGGCATGCAGTTGTTGGAGCTGACAGCCAATAATCTTAAAAAATAATCCTTCAGTATAACATTTATTTCTCTGACACTGTCAGACTTTTCTTCAATGTGCTTTGTTGAGCCCTGACCTTTTTTCCTTAACTCCTTCACATATACACTGTGTTGTTTAATACTGGAAGCACTCACTCTGACACCCAAGTACTCTGAGCCTGAGATCAAATAGCAGTTTTGGGTGCCCACACTCATGATTGCAAGGCCCGATGTGTCATGTACTTTAATTAGAGTACAAGAAGTACAAAGTTTTCTAAGCTTTCAAAGCAGTTTCATGCACACTCTGTGCCAAAGAAAGGAGGGGGAATGTAGGTGTTAAATGGCGCTCCGATGAGCTGCGTTTTGAAAGCACTCAAGAAAATTCTGCTTCCTTGAAGAGGGCTGAAAGAGGTCTGCTAAATGGTAACTGGAGCCTTCAGAAAGTGAAAAATGATTCAATATTTTACATTTTTCAGAGGACTTCAGCTTTTATGTTAAATTTCTCCTATGATTCCTTTCTTTCTTAGACTGTTAAAATAATCTGTTGGGATTTCAGTTGGTGGAAAGAGTGGAAAAGCATACAATAAAAGCTGTTAATGTTATATTATGGTACCTCAAGCCTATATAACCAAGTAATATTAAGTTCTCTAGGAAGGCTACCAATATTATTGATGGATATTACTATTTTTAAAACTTATTTTCAATGAGGAAACATTTATATAGGGAAATGAGATTTACAAAATACTTTGCATATATTATTTCATTTGATCTTCACAACAACACTGTGATGTAGATGCTATTATTATTCTCATTTTACAGATGAGGAAATTAAAAATAATAGATAAGGTGTTTTTCCCCCAGGTTCATGTAGCCAGGAAACATCTGAGGCAGAATTTTCAAATCACAAATCTTTTGGACTCCAATTCCAAACTTCTGGGTCTCTTATGCTTCCAGGCAATGCCTGGAATGAGTAGCGACTACCACTAACAACACAGACTGAGTGAATTAGTGATGTAGGCTCTGTGGGTTGATATCAATTGTGATGCAAATATATTTAGTCAGGGACAAACCCTCATCCTTCGCCACCACTATCTCATTTGTTTATTAATTTTCCATCAGGTTCAAAGGCAGTCTGGTGTTCTAGAATATTCTCAGTGAAACTAGAATCACCAAAATTGTTCTGCACAACTCCTACTTGAGAGAGAACCAGGATGACTGAGCAGCTAGGTAGCATCATGGATAAAGTTCTGGACTTAGAACTTATCTTATCTCTCAGGCTAAGTTCCTCCATCTACAGACAGGGATAATGATAACACCTACTCCAGAGGCATTTTGTGATGATCAAAAGAGTATGCATAGATATATTATTTATTATATATGTTTAAATATATATATATATATGTGCATATGCTTGTTATTATCTTTTTTTCAAGCTCAAAACTTTTAAAACTGCTAAAACTTAACAAAAGCACTGCTTATGTCTGTGTGATTTACTAGCTATGTGAGCTCAAATACACCTTCAAACAAGATGAGAAAAACTGTAATCATCCTCAATCGAAGAATCACAATTTCCCCCCCCTAAGTATGTGAGCAGGAAATCAGTGAATAAGAGAGGGTAGATTTAAACTCTCTGGATGACAATTTCTCCATCGCTGTACTCTGGTGAAACAGGTGATTGAAAAGGAGCTATTGGTGGGACTTCTCTCTCATTCAGCTGCCACAGCTACTGGCTTGGCTTATTTTCAGCTTCAGCCTACTTCCGCCATATTCATATCATCTCTCCTTTTTAAAGTTCTGCAAGCTCCTCTGTCTGGAGCCTCCAAACTTGGTGGTCCCTGAATTACCTAATATATACTCCCTTGGATTCCTTGGAACCTTCTATACCAACTATCTTCTATGATGCTAAGTAAGTTCTTCAAAGACTCTATAATCATAAATTTCAGTTACCTCTAGTTACATTGGTGAGTAGACCAATTCTCACATAAAGAGAGAAAAGCTTTTATCTAAAAACTCATTGCTAAGTATATCTCTGGAAAACAAAAAAGGATTATGTTTATTTTGCTTGATATCCTGTAAGGCAAATATCAGAAAAGTAGGAAATAATCATGAGGAGGAAGATTTGTAAAGCACTTTGCGAACCATATTGATGATCATGATGATGATCCCAATAAAAGGAAAAAAAATCCTTCTGAACAATTAGAATTATCAAGTAGAATGTATGACCTCTTGTGATAGCAAATTCCCTAGTACTGAAGTCTTCAAGCTAAAATTTAATGAACAGTTCAACTTAACAAGCAATTATTTTGTGACATGTGTGATGTTTATTTTCTGGACATACAAAAATGAAAAATGACATTGACCTTGCTCTCAAGGAGCTTAAGACCTAATGGGGACATCAGATAGATTGGCAAATGTTTATAATACAAATTAGTTTGAATAAGGGAATAAGAAAGGTCAAACAGCACCAGGAGAGATTTAATGAAGGAGAGACTACATGGGGGTAGGAAGGTATGATTCAAGGAGTTAATGCATGAGCTAAGGCTTAAGGAAGATTAGAGATTTTAGCAAGAAGAAATGTGAGAGATCCTTTCCAACCATGAAGAATGACAGATGCAAATACTTGGAGGAAGGACAGAGCAGAATAACAGGAAGTGATAACTAGTTAAGTTTGCTTAGGACATTGAAAATGTGAAGGGAAATAAGACATTTTTCATGGGAAAAATGTCTCTCATGAAGCATGTGTGTAGAAAAAGCACTAGTTCTAGAGTCAAAGGAACCGGTTCAAATTCAGCCTTTGACACTCCCTCTTGAGCAAGTGGCTCAGCTTCCATGGGTCTCAGATCTTTCAAATGGAAAATGAGTGGATTAGATTAAATTGTCTTTGAAATTTCTTCCAACCTAGATTGATGATCTTGTTCTTTGTTTTCGGTGTGGACAAGATGGAGATATATAGATGAGGCAATCATTTAATAAGGTGAATTAAAAACTGACCCAATGATCTGCCCTAAAGGATTGTACTCATTTTCACAAAGGGAGGGTGTTCAGTAGTGTAGAGCAACTAGAGAAGCAGCAGCAATGACAACAACCACAAGAAGAATACTGACATTTATAGTCCTTTAGGGTTTATAAAACATTTTACACATATTGCCTCCTTGGATCCTCAAATAGGGATGTATACTTGACTCTGTGTTATTTAATGGTTTTTATTTGAGATTTGAATGAGGGAAAAGCTGATATGATTATCAAATTTGCTGATGGCACAAAGAAGGAAGGAATTGTTAATATGTTGGGATTCAGAGTCAAGACCTATAGAGGTCTACATTTGTTTTTTTTTTTTTTTTTTGTAAGTCAATGGGGTTAAGTGACTTGCCCAAGGTCACACAGCTAGGCAATTATTATGTGTTTGAGGCCAGATTTGAACTCAGGTCTCCTGACTCCAGGGCTGGTACTCTATCTACTGTACCACCTAGCTGCCATGAGTTCTACATTTGTTTTAAAAAGAATTAATATTTAGTCCTGCATTTGTATTAAGAAGAGTTCCTTCACAAGTACAAGATGCACATTATGTGAAAGTGATCTGTTGATTTTAGTGAACCTTAACTCAAAATAATTGAACTGAACAAAATGGAAGGTAAAAAAAATGAATGTGTTGTTAGGCTATATTAAAGGAGGCATATCATCCAGAAGTTTGTTACTTTATTCTTGTATTACATATTATTTATTACATTTGGATGATATAGTTTAATGGCGTCCTTGATATATATAGAACTGTTGAAAAGAGAGCAACGTCCCTAGGATGGGAATTTATGTTTTATGCTAATTGATAGAAAGCTTTAGAGATGAAAAAGAGGAGACTTGAGGGAAGGAGGTGATCAGTAACTGTCTTCAAGTATTTGAATGGCTATCACGTGGAAGAAGGAGGAGACTTGTTTTGTTTTTGTCCTAGAAGGCAGTACTAGGAGCAATAGATGGAAGTTATAGAAAGATAGATTTATGACCAATGTATGCAAAGATCTCCTAAAAATCAGCACAATTCAAAAGTAGAATAAATTCCCTTGAAAGGTTAAGTAAAATAAGGTTAGTAGAATAAACTTCCTTGAAAGAATAACCTTCCTCTTCCCCTTACTTTAGGTCTTGGAGCAAAGATTGGACAACCAATTCATAGAGATCTTATTCACAAACAGATATGAGTTGTCTCTAAGTCACCAAGAATTTATTAAATGTTTTGAAGGTGACTTGCACTTTAGTAGCCTGAATTTGCATGTATAAATAAAAACCAAATTTTATAAGGGATTAAATCATAGGCAACATTGTACAGAGGAAAGATTTGCTGAATTTGAATTTAGAAGATCTGAATTTGAACCCTGATTTTTCTGCTTATTTTTATTTTTTAGAATTTTTTCAAGGCAATGGGGTTAAGTGGCTTGGCCAAGGCCACACTGCTAGGTAATTATTAAGTGTCTGAGGTCGCATTTGAACCCAGGTCCTCCTGACTCCAAGGCTGGTGCTCTATTCACTGCACCACCTAGCCTCCCCTGTCTGTATTCTTTATGTGATTTTGGACAGGTCATTTATATCTCTCTGGATCTCAATTCTCTTACCTTTTCAGCCACTAAGTGACTCAGTAGATGGATCTCTGGACCTGCAGTCAGGAAGACCTGAGTTCAAAATCAGACTCCGGAACTGTGTAACCTGGTTAAACCACTTAGCTTCTATTTGCCTTAGTTGCTTGTAAATTAGAGATTGTAAAATGTAAATTGTAAATGGGGATAATAATAGTACCTACCTTCAGGGGTGTTATGAAGATCAAATGAAATAATATTTTTAAATGCTTGGAATGTAGTAGGCAGTATTGCTTATTCTCTTCCCTTCATCTCTAGAATGAGGGGGTTGGACTAGGAAGTCTCTAAGGTCTCTTCAATCCCTCAATTTATAATTCCATGGAAAAAATTTCTATTTTATTCATAGTCAATGAGTTTCTACTAAAACAGAGGAGTTATATAATCAGAAATATTTGTTTAGGGGAATTTTATTACATCAATTTGATGGCTCACAGAAGACAATAAGGAACCTATAAAAGTCTATTTTAATAACCTAAGCATAGATGTTATTTTGCGCACTATTGCCTATTGTAGGTGATGGCTTCTGTAAATAAAGGAAGAGTTGTGATTAATAATAATAGATTACATATATGTACTTTAATATTTGCAAGGCACTTACATTTTCCCATTTGACTCCTATTAATTTGGGTATTTTTATCATTTGCATGTGAAGGTCCTGCGACTCAGAGAAGTAACATTTATTGCTTATCATTGGATAGTTTTTCTAGCTATTCAAGGGCAGGTTTTGAACTCTGATGAGTTTTGACTCCAGGTCCCACTTCACTTTCCATTAGGCCAGAGGACTCAAACTTGTAGCAGCCTATGAAACTCCTGAGTAGAGCCAGAACCATATTAAAATGTAATTAGAAGATATTTAAGAAAATAAATTTAAATAAAAGATTACATGGATAATGCTAATTTCCAGTTTTCTAAATTGTGAAACCAGCAGAGATTGTTTCCTCTTTGAGTTTGAAAGCATTGCAATACTTGACTGCACTCCTCTGGGTGTCTGAAAATGAAATTTTGATTTCTGTACAAGAATTTGAGTCATAAGATATAGCAATATGGGCATTTGACCAGGGAGGGATGACATTGAGTGAAAGTTCTGAATATTATAATTGTCAGGAGATGTGGATTTGATGAATAATTATGATGAATAATTACAATATTTATATTGAAGATTTGAATTATATGTATATTCAATTAGGATCCTATTTATATTATGATGAAGATTTGATGTGGATTTATATTGAAACTTAAGAAGGAGAGGTGAAAGAAAAAAGCAAAACTACCTACTCTGGAAGCCAAATAGCAAAGAGTAGCATGTATGACACAGGATGACTTTCAGTGGAAAATTCCAGTATTTCAAAGGAGACAACATCCAAGAAGAAAATCAGTAGTAATAGATATAATTTCAGGATCTATACATAAATAAATTAATCGGGGTTAATAAATACATTGAATAAGAAATTGAAATGCAGAAAGAGATATTTGATCTCAAAGATATATCTGAGATATAGTAGAATGACTTGTGATTAGGCTGTGTTAAGGGAAAGATATCTTATTTGACATAAATAGGCAATGAGGTAATAGGATGTTATCCTCTCATTGTAGGTTAAGACACTATGTTTCTGGGAAGAAATTCTTTAACTCTAGGGGTGGTAGTGATAACTGAAGATTTAGATAAGAATCAGTGGAGAGAGGAAAAAAATGTTAAGTTCTTACTCATTGGAGGTATTCAAACAGAAGTGCCTAATAACTTGTCATTAGAATCTAAATTCCTTGTGGGAAGGAACTATCTTTTTGCTGATTTTTGCTCCCAGCTCTCAGTACTGGCTCAGTATTTGTTGACTCACTAATTGCTGCAAAGAAAATGGCTGAGATTCTATTATGTTGCTATAACATAGAGACCATCTCAAAACCTATTCCCATGTAGTCAAGTCCCTAGAATATGGTTATTATAATTACCATTTATGGCTTCATTATATGCTGTATAAACTCCCACGTGCTTCCACCATGATTATTAGCTGAGCATTAATTTAGTTAGATTTAATATACTTTAGAAAGGAAAATTTACTAAGACAGTATATAGTTGGTATATAACATACTCCCCATAACCTCCAAAATTTTTGTGACATACTGTCCCATAAATATATACATTCTGAAGGACGGAAGTATAAAGAGAACATGTCTCAAAGGGTTAATTCACAACTCTAGTCCTGGGATATATATTTCTCCCATTCAGGTAGTACTCAAGAAGTTTAAACTTGGGTATTAACTTTCTTTGCTGGGTTCTTTGTGGAGCTGAGGATGTGCATCCAGTCTTTTCCTATCTCCCAGTGTAGTTACTGTCCCAGGGCATGATGCTAGGATCCAGTAGGAAGATGAAGAATACAAACTTCTTTAGACTGTTTAGAGTTCACAAGGATTTGGTGGGTGGTGACTGGAGGAGGCAGAAGAAGGAGACCAAGCTTGATGTCCTCTTCTCCCCCTTTCCCCAAGTGACACCTCAAGAAATTTAATTGAAATGTTCTTTCCTGCTTTGCTGCTCCCTAGAATCTGAATCTCTGCCAGATACTAAAATAGTTCACAGATTGTGAACTATTCTTCTGTTTTATAAATGGCCTACAGGATATGGCTATGTTTCCCATCTGAACATTCTCTGATGTTTCTCTAGTTATTCCAAAGACATTTTGTATTTAATCTAAAGAGGTCTAATTGATTGATTGAAACTTGGGCTAGGACTAGTCCAACCTTCTTCTTTGTCTTCTAATATTACGTGAGTACTTAGTTCAACATTTGTGGTGCTATCTTTTGTCACATATTCATTATATGACTACTACTCATTTTTTCTATCCTATTTGATCTTCATGATGCATTATTTTTAGTACATTCATCACAATTGCTAACAGGTTGCATCATTCTTATAGTACCACAATATGACTTTCTATTGTTTAGGTGATCTTAATTTTTTACTTTTTTAAGATGGTGACATTCCATGATTTGGTATATAACATCAGTGGGAAAATATTTGGGTTAAAAAACAAAGCCAGGCTATTGTGGCAGGGGGTAGATTAGGATTATTGTATAATATCTCATTTAATTCTAAAGTTTTGACCCTATGTAGAATGGAAGGCTAATTTGATGAGCAGTCCATCTGTCTATATGTCATAATCAGAGCAAATGCACTCTTTATTTGCTATTTTTTGTAAGGATTTTTAGGTTAGATCAATTCTTTCTGAGTGACTACATTATGGATCCCTTTAAGAGGACTGCATTGTTCCAGGGCTAGGAGTAATTAGTACTTTGCTTGCAAATGATATTGTCTAGAAAACCTCATCCATAGGGAAATCCCTTTGCTATTTGGACTTTGTATAGATCATCCATAGGGAAATCCCTTTGCTATTTAGACTTTGTATAGGTCATTTTACATGTCAAGAGATCAACTTTCCTTAGCAAATGATTGTCAATTTTATACTTTTTTCTGATATCTATATTCAGGGGATCATTGAACAAAGTTAGCTTTCATCCGGAAATCATATAAGTTCTTAATATTTATGTTTAAGTTATCTCATTGGATGAGAGTCTTTGAGAGTTAATTTTGCTTTTAATAAAATGCTTTTAAAAAATTAGCAAATTGTCTAGAAGTATCTTGTATCTTGAATTCTCTACATTATATCTTTATAGATGGAAAAAGAAAGTTGACTACTATTGTAGGACTCTTTCATAATCTATGTGCAGTTAAGTCATGAATACTTAAAGGTCAGTATTACTACCAAATTAAAAGAAAATATAAAAATGGGAAGGGTGGGGAACATAAAGGTTGTAATAACTCATTTGTTTTTTCCACTACCCTGTTAATTCTTTTTTTTTTTTTTTTTTTTTTTTTTTTTTTTTAGGATTTTGCAAGGCAAATGGGGTTAAGTGGCTTGCCCAAGGCCACACAGCTAGGTAATTATTAAGTGTCTGAAGTTGGATTTGAACTCAGGTACTCTTGACTCTAGGGCTGGTGCTCTATCCACTGCACCACCTAGCCACCCCCCAGTTAATTCTTCTGAACTGCCTTTTGCTTCTCTAGTTTGTTCCATTTCCCAATTTTTGGAGCAGTATTTAATTTTATTTCTCTTCTCAATACTGTCTACTTATAGGTTACTTATAAAGATGGGAATATGCTTGAAGGAAGGGTCAATAAATTCCACTTCAAAATGTCCTTTTAAACAAGTTAAGTGTGAAATGAGGGGGTGGGGGTGGGGAGGAATTAATAATATCTCAGAAAACTGCACTAAGAGTCAAAAGAAATAATGTCTGTGAAAGGACTTTTTATAAAGGGCAATATAAATCTAAAGAATTTTTGCAACAATAGCAACAAATCAACTAAGTTGGTTACACCACTGTGGTGCTGACCATTCCCCATGCTGCAAATATGTCTTATCCTTACCTCAGCCTCACTGAATGCCTCATTTCTTTTAAGAAGCTGCTTGAACACAATTCCTTCCAAATCTCCCCTCAACTACTAGTATCCTCCATGACTCTGTATTTATTTTGTATACATTCTCTACATGGATAAATAAGGTAAGTTTTTAACAGGTACAAGAAACTATTCTAAGTGCAGAAATCTAAATATAAACAAGCAAGACATATCCTGACCTCATGAAACCTGCATTTTATTAGGAAAAGAAAGTACATAAAAAAATTTGGAAAACCAAATTGGGAAGAGGCTCAAATCTGGAAGCATGGCAAGGGGATGGCAGAGAAGCACTGTGGAAGTGCTATGGCCAAGATAAAGCCAAATCTGATATATCTAAGACTAGGGTGATTACAAGGGCATAATCCAATTCTCTGGTGGAAATAATGAACTGAGGAGAGACTGATTGTTAATGTATCCATTGATAGAAGGTAAATTCCATGAGAGCTGTTATTTTGGGGGATGGGGTTGTCTCATATTGCCAATGTTCATTACAGTGCTGGGCACTTATTAGGTGCTTAATCAATTCTTGTCAATTTATTGGTTAAGGTTGAAAGACAATTTGTCTTTATCTTATAGACTAACAAACTGACTGATTTCATGCTTTTAGAATGTCAATGCTTTTTTGTTTATTTGTTTTGCAAGGCAATGGGGTTAAGTGACTTGTCCTAGGTCACACAATTAGGTAATTATTTAGTGTCTGAAGTCATATTTGAACTCAGGTCCTCCTGACTCCAGGGCCTGTGCTCTATCCACTGCGCTACCTAACTGCCTCAGTATATTTCTTGAAGAAATTCTATTTGTCACTCAAAAAGGCCATTTGTATGATCTTTTTGTCCATCAAACTCTATCCCCATATCCTATGAAACTTTATTAAATATTCACTAAAAATAAAGAAATCCTGTTTTGACAAAAGGAAAAGGTGATTCAGTACCTTCTTCTAACTCCTCTTTCTCAAAGAGTCAAATTATTTTTTGAATCCCTGTTATTACATATATATGTGTATATATATATATATATATATATATATATACCAATTTAAATTAAGCTAAGAAAAAAAGTATATTATTATAACAAAGTAACTAGAAAAAATAAAGTAAAACCAAACTCTCTATAATTATAATGACCAAACTCAGTCTGAAGAAGAGATCAAAAAATGTATCAGCATTTTATTATAAAGTTAGGGAGCTATAGGAATGGATGATTATATAGGCTGTCAGCCTTGGGCAGTTTTGCTGGTGTTATTATTTTTAAATCTTTGTTAGGAGAGAAGCTTGTACTGGGTGGAAAAGGAAGAGCAAGAGAGGTTTGCTTGGAAATGAATGTGAAAACAAAATGCATAAATCAACCAATAATAATAGGAAAAAAAACCCAAGGTACTGGGTCCCTTTCACTCCTGTTCTAGTACATGCTAATACACATTGATTTTCTTTTTTTTTTTTTAAACACAGGAGATGTCCTTCTCTAGGGTTAATATCAAATCTAGGAAACAATTCCTCAGGAATTAGGAAATGCATGAATAAATGAAGGAGAGCCAAATCTTTATTTAAACTTTAGTATGCGACTTACTCTCACAAAAGCAAATAGCACCTCCAAAAATATATAGAAATCTTTATTTGATAATTCAGTTTTTAAAGACAAGACAATTTCCCTTCTCAAAGATAAATGACAGACTTGAGAAAGACTATCTATTTCAAACTGAAATGAATGTTGGTAACAGATCTCAGTAAATTAATACCAAGGTCTTTCTGAAAGATTGAATCACCTAAGGAATTGGTAGAGGAGGTAAATTTGAGAAGGATTTCATGATGAATGGGATGAGATAAAAATCCTTTTGGGGTAAACCTGAGGATTATGATTCTATTTAAGCATATATACTTTTCTAACACAGAGCCAGCATCCACAAAAAACAAACAACACACAAACACAAACACAACTGGCCAGCACAGCAACACTTCTTTAAACAATACCTTCAGAATCAAGACAAGTCTACCCAGGCAAGGACAAATTCTCATTTGGTCTAGAATGTTGTTCAAGAAAGACTGATGACAAGTGACAACGTTGTCTGGCATCACTTAACATAGTGCTGATTTCCATTTGAAATAGAGAAACAGTGCCTCGCTTCCTGTCAGAGTCAGGGACCTTTGAGAGACACTTTATTATGTATTCCAACGTGTATCCTTCTAGGTAATGGGGTGTGAGAATGACTGATAAATTTGTAGAATGTGGAAGAGAACAAAATAATAAAACAAGTGGTACACTATTAGTCATGATTGCTTACAGTAAATAAACTGTGTGCTTTCCTAACAATGGTTTGAGCAAAGGGGAATAGAAAATCTTTTGAAGTTTTTTTCCCCCACTGGCTAAAAGTTTTAGTAAAGTAAATGAATTTCAATTCCGCAATCACTTTGCTTTAATTAGTAAAGAGCTTTTAACATGTACCATAAAATGTAAATTTACAAATTTATAATGATCTCTTAAGTCTACTTATTTTGGTAGGTGAACTTACACACACACACACACACACACACACACACACACACACACACAAACATTTTCTGTGATCTCTTAATTAATTGTGGGAGACTGACGACTTCAAACATTTCTCCCCCTCCCTCTCCACCCAACCCCTTGAAATCTTTTTATCCAAAGGTGAGTTTATTCATTTTGGGTTCTGGAGTGCAAATGATGAAAGATATTTGGATCATTGTATTTGACTTAATTTTTTTTATCCCTATGCCTTCTAAATATTCAGTCTAGACAAGACCATGAGGTACCAAAGATTATGAGTCATATTTTCCTTTTTGTTTGGATAGCTAAAAAAATGTAAAATAATAATTTATTATTTTATAACTTAGGAAATCATATCACAGGCGTTGCTAGGATGTCTGGCTTAGCAGTTGAATATACTATTCTTTTTTGGGTGACCATAGTTGGAGAGTCATGTTTGTTTTAAACTATTCCACATGTAAATTAGCCATTTGTATTTGCCATTTGGTCTTGTGGATGCTCTGAAAAAGATAAATAATAAGGATCTCTGTCAGAACTTTACAAAGATACTTGTAGATTCTTATATGCTCCATTTAGTCATCAGGTCTTTTCATTTTAGATCTACTATGTCAGAACTTGCATATATAGGATAGTAGGGATTATGCAACCTCTGGAAATAGCTAAACTAATTGGGTTGCTTGACTAATACCATGCCATAAGAAATGATGAATACAAGGAAATGAGAGAAACTTTGGAAGACTTCTATGAACCAAGTTAGAATGAAGTAAGAAGGAAACAGAAAACTAATATATCTATGATTATAAGTGTACATGAAAAGAACAAAAAAGGAAATCGAATGTTTTATAATCAAACTGACCAACCTTGGCTCAAGAGAAAGTTAAGAAAATGTACATTCCTCTCTTCTTTGCAGAGTCAGGAAATTATGAGAATAAAAAAAAACCACACTATCAGAGTCGGTTAAAGCATTAAATTTTGCATAAATGCTTTTTTTTCTTTCATTTTTTTTAGTTTTTCAGAGAATGAGTGGTTCAGGCACAGATTTTTTTTTCAAGACCCTGTGTTTGTGTTCACAAGAAATATTCTTGTTTAGTCTAAAGGAGATATCTGGACACTATACTTGTGAAAGAACAGAAAAAGAAACAAAACCCCTTTCTGCCAAGGAGAATAAGTGGGATGGAAGGAGGGTTTGGGAAGATTGCAAGTGTCATGAAATCTACCTGTAGTAATGACCAACATACTACATTGTTCACTATATTTGGACTTGTCAGAATCAAATTTTCTATGGATTAAGATTCTTTGACCACAATTTGTATTTGACATTGAAGAGATTTCTTATGTTAGAGTTTCACTGACATACATATTTCAAGCAATGTCTCAATGAAAACCAAGCCCTCCCCTAGTTATGAAATATGGGAAGATCCTAGTTAAAAATTTAATAGCTACATGTTCCTATAAAACAACACTTTAGTCTCAAGAGCATTGCCTCCCATAAGCATGCTAACAAGTCTGTTTTAAAAAGGAATAATTTTCCAAATACCTGACTAAATTCCTAATCAGTCAGTATACTGCTTTGAAAATATGAAATCATGAAACATAATAATACATGAAATTATGTTTTCTTGTCTTGCATGTCACTCTGGCAGATTAATTTAACAGCAAACTAACAATAGCACAGCAAGAACCCACTACAGGAAGTTTAATTAATATTTCAGTAATTAATCTGAGAACAGAAACCATGAGAGGTGCATCCTGCTGAAACTTATCCAGAAATGATGGCTGTTACCCAAAGTATTTTTGTGAAGGAAACAATTTTACCTCAAAGCAGAAGGACTGTAAAATGTCCCATTGACATATGGGGAAAGAACTCAATGATTTTTAGTAAGGAACACAAAAATCCAGTCAAATAAATAATGAACTATCACTGGCTAAAATATCCATTATATATTTAGTAATGAGAAATAAAGATAACTAGACAAAAGCTACTTCTCTCTTGAGAAAGGCAACCTTTAAAATGCTGACCTAATGACTGATACCTTAGGAATCTGGTTTATGCCAATAATGTTATTATAGAAATTGAAATTTCTTTTCTCTTTTTTCTCTTTCTAAGGCATCCAAGTATTATTGGTAGTATGAATGAATCTACCAGATGTGAAAGATTCACTTCTATGAATATTATAATTTGGGTCTGTAAAATAAATCTGTGATTAGATTTTAAATAAATTTCATAGAACATAGGATCCCAGATGTTCATGAGATTTTGAAGTACTCTTGCTAGTACTAGGAATCCTATCTGAAACATCCCTGAAGAGTTAGTGGTCATCTGTACACTATTAAAAGAGCTCCAGTTATGGGGATATCAGGACCTTGAGGCATCTTCTAGTTTTGGAAGGCTTTGGTTTTTAAGAAGCTTTTCAAGTTTCAAAAGGAAATCTGCCTCTTTTAATCTTCTATCCAATGGTTCACAAGAAGAGAGATTCTATAATGGGAAGGCCTTGTCTTATTTAAACTTTGTATTTCCCTCAACATCTAGCGTAATGCTTTGTATAAAGTAGAAACTACAAAAATGCTTGCTGAATTGAATTGGTTATAGTTCTTTCTGAATACAGGAAAACCACTCTAAATTTCTTTCTCCTTCAAAGCCTAAGCTTTGATGTTCAGAAAACCCCAACTTAATTTTTTAAAATTGTTCTCCAGTTGTATCCAGTTCTTCATGACCCTGTTTGGAGATTTCTTGACAAAGATACTGCAGTAGTTTGTCATTTCTTTCTCCAGAACATTTTACAGATGAGGAAACTGAAGCAAACTGAGTTCCGTGACTTTCCCAGAGTCACTCAGTTAGTGTCTGTGGTAACATTTGGGCTCAGGTCTTCCTAACTCCAGGTCTGGTCCTCTAATGTGCCCCATGCTGTTTGTTTTGTTTTGTTTCATTTTTTTTGTTTTTAGAAACAGACACACACACAAAGAGACACAGAGAGGTCAAGAAAGATTTTGAACACTAAATTTTGCATCAGTGATTCTTTTTCTTTATTTAAGGCAATGGGATTAAGTGACTTGCCCAAGGTCACACAGCTAGGCAAGTGCTTGAGGCCATATTTGAACTCAGGTCCTCCTGACTCCAGGGCCAATGCTCTATCCACTGTGCCAGCTAGCTGCAACCCCCCTCCCTGATGCTGGCTTTAAAAAAATATATATATAGATCTTAGGACAGGTTTGACAATAAGTTATATAATCTAACCCATAAAGGTGATATAAGATAATTATGTGAAACAAGAAAGATTTTTATTTCATTTTTAATGAACATTATTTTGAAAGAAAAATCATTGGATTGTATATTTAAGCGATTGAAGCAACCTTATTGGCCATCTAGTCCAACCCCCTCATTTTCCAGAAGAGGACTTGATTTCATTGATTGTTCACTATAATATGCTCTCAATAACAGGAAAATGAGAAGGAAATTTTTTTCAGTTGGTTCCAAGGAAGGAAGTTGAGGAAAACATTCTAATTATTGTTCAATGAATCAGGTTTCCATTCTATTTTCAGTTCAATTCAGTCATTGTTGGTTAAACTCCTGTTCCCTGAAAGCCTCTATATTAGGTACTGTCAATTACAAAAAATGAATAAATAATGCATGATTTTTTTCCCTAAAAGGCTTTGTATGTGGGCTACAATATAAAATATTTTTTATATATGTTTAGATTTGCAGTATAAGAGAAAATTCATTTGGAACAAACTACACAGAACCATTTGGAAACACACTCCTTGTAAATATCTCATTACAGTTACAATGAGAGAGTAGAATAGACCCTGAGAAAACAGAATTACTTATAAAATAATAAGAACATTCAGGTATTCTCATATTTTAAGATGAAAAATTATGCAATGAAAGGCTCTAGGTAATTATGACATAGTTTTCCAAATCTTAATTATAATTTATCATGCCAAATTTATATTTTTCCATTACTTCTGTTCTTAAAGTGGGAAATTTAGCACAGCTAAGTGCATATTTAATAATCTAACAAATAAAAGAGGTGTTACCCAAAATGAAGTTGTTACTTTTTATCTGTAGTACTCTTGGGAAAAATATGTTGATGAAGATGTTGATGGTTTTTAAAAAAAAAAGAAGATAATGATATAAAGATAAGAGAATTTGATATCTTTCAGTATCAAGGGAATTTTCCAAAACTATTTGAAGTTGAATTTCTAATAATTCTGAAATTCCTAGAAACTATAATATTGCCCTCTCAAAAATCTCAATGTATTTTAATGATTTGCTTTATCTGATTATTCATTTTAATTTTGAAAGTTATTTGAATTTATATAACACTATCTCTCTTAATGCAAGTCATCAAAACACTTGGAAATAAGATGAAGTTTTTCCCTCTGAAAGTTATATGACTGTATATATGAATTTCTAGAGTTCAATTTAAATGGCTCTGGATCCTATGGGAAGAAAAGCAATATATAAATGTAAAACACCACTTGAATCATTTCAGAAGTTCTCTTGTGATTCTAATTCTTGAGAAAATTGTGCTAGTGTCACCTTATCAGGAAATGTGTTAGCTTCTAGAAATCAATCTACTTTTCATTAACTCTAAACTCAAGCATGCATGGCTTTTTAAAATATCATCTTTTGAAATTTAAAAATCTTCCCAATTGATAAATTGTCAAAAGATACAAATAGACAATTTTTAGAGGAACAAATCAAAGCTATCAATAATCATATAAACTGCTTTAAATAACTAATAATATTGGCTAAGATGATAAAAATGGAAAATTACAAATGATGAGAAGGATGTGAAAACAGGTATATTAATACTTTGTTGGTGAAGTTGTGAATTAGTTTGAACTTTCTGGAAAGCAATTTTTAATTATGTCTAAAAGAACGATGCATACTCTTTGACCCAGCAAAATTGCTAATAGAGTTCTACTCCAAGGAGATCAAAGAAAAGAGGAGAATCCAAATTAACAAAAATATTTATAGCAAGTTTTTTGGTAGCAAAGAATTGGAAATTAAGGGGATGCCCATTAATTGGGGAGTAACTGAACGAGTTATGGTACTTAAATTGATGGAATGTGCTTTTGTGCTTAAAGAAAAAAGGAACTGAAGTCAAACACAGAAATAGGAGAATAATTTATATAATAGCAGAAACAATGTAAAGGTAATGAACATTAAAAGAGAACAATTTTGATCAATAAAATAAACCAGCAAAATTTCAAAGGACTCATACTATCAACCTTCAGACAGAGAATCGATGCAGATTGAAAATTTGTCTAACTCCTTCTCTTCTCCCTCCTTTCCTCCCTTCTTTCTTCCCTCCCTCCCTCCCTTCCTTCCTTCCTCCCTTCCTTCCTTCCTCAAATTTTTAAGTAGAAATTGAACTGATTTTTCTTACAATTAAAAATTCCCTATGGCAATAAGAACAATGAACAAATAATTTATCAATTTATGAATACTTGAAAATTGCTCTGGGCTTGTAACTTCTATTGATCTCAGCAATAAACTGGATTCATAGCTTATGTATTAATGCGAGTGCACTCTGGTACAAAATCTTTTTTACTTTGATTCCTTACTTTCCTGTTCATTTTGTATTGCTATAAGGTTTATTTAAAAAATTTTTTTTTCTAAGACAAGCTTTCAGCCTAGAGTAATTTTGTAGCAATCAAGTTGAACCACGCTGAAGGCATGGGTTTCCAAGGGACCTAAGAGCCTTGATAAAAAATCCATATTGATTTTGCTAGATAGTTCTGGGGGAGGAACTTATAATTGGGTTAGATTTCTCAGTGTGACAAGCAATGCTCCTTCTTCCATCTTAAATCTCCTCTGCTACATTCAGTGTTCTATGCCAGATATTTAAAACATGAATCGTCAAGAGATGATTAGTGACTTTTTTTCTGACTATTTGAGCTTAAGGAACTTGTGGGTATCATAGTTATACATAGTTATACAAACTGTCACCATTGTGTCACATCACCCTCAATAAAATGGTGTGGCTTAAAGGATGAGACAAACAAAAAAGTATGAGACAAACAAAAAGGTTGTCAAAGGAGACTGGTCCATGAGGCATGTTAGTGTTCTCTTTCCTTAACAAGTAACTTCCTTTTTCAGCAATAGGAGTTACTTGAGTTAAATTCCTACTGAGGCAAACTCATTGACAATATTTTTCTAGACATATAATGGAGAAAGCAAGCAAAAAAGATATTTTTGAACTGCCTACCTCAATTATTTGCTAATTTTTCCATGAATTACAGTAGTTATAAATAATAATGGAACAAACTAGAATTTATAATAGAATTAGCCTTCAGTTACTGTAATTCAGTTGACAAAGCCTGTTCTCAATTGCAATGGCATTTGACATGTATATAGTACTCTAAAATGATTCAAAGCATTTTATCTGCATTATGCCATGTCATCCTTACAACAATCTTGTGAAGGTGGTATTATAGATATTATTATCCCTATTTTACATATGAGATAATTGAGGTTTAGAGACCTTGTGATTTATCATATAATTAAGTTGATAACAGAGGAAGACTAGGAAATAAGAGATATTTAGAGTATAGATGGACCAGTGAATTGGCATTTTAATCAAATGTGGAAGCAAACTTCCCATGCTGATTAACATTATTAGAACCATCTGAGGTAGGTTTGATTCTTTTTTTTCCCAATTCAAAAGGCATTTTTCTCCCTCTCCAACTTGCCCTATCTCATTTGAGAAAAAGAAAAGGATAACAAAACCCTTGCAATAACCATGTACAGTTGAGCAAAACCAAATTCCTACATTGACCATATCCAAAAATATTTGTCTCATTCTGTATATTCAGTCAATCCTTTTATCTCTATTTGTAGGTGAACAATATTCTTCAGCATCAGTCCTCCGGAATCATGGCTCTCTATTGAACTGATCTTAAGGAGATAAGTTAATTTTATTACAATAAAGTTGTAAAAATGAACAAATTTGTGGGTTTTGTGTGTTTTGGGGTAAATAGGTGGGGTTACATCAGAGGGCCCACTGGAGCTGGAATGTGAAGATGTCAAATTTTTTTTCTTGCCACAATAAAAGCCAAAATGAAATCACCCAGAACTACAAACCAAGAATGCCAGAGGTCTTTGTCCCATGGTGCTGAGATTTAGGGGATGTTGACAGCATTGGATGGCTGTCCAGAAGCATAGAAAGAACTGAGTTTGTCATTTAGTTAGCAATAACTAAAATGGGACTAGGAAGCTATTCTCTCTGGTGGTCACACTTTAGATGAATATGTTCCCAGTGGCCTCTAGGGGCCTCCTCAGGAGAAGGCTACCTCAGAGAAATTAACTCCTTTATAACTGGGCTTCAGGTGATTTTCTTTCTATTCTCTCTGCTCCCAATGGTAATCTTGTCCTCTGAATCTCAAATCTCACATCAACCCCCAAACTTTTATGATGATTGTCCCAAGTAAAAAGCAAAACAAAACAAAAGAACTTTAATTTCTGCTTCAGAGACATCTGCTATCTATTTCTTTATTGCAAAGCTAACACTGAGACCATCTCAGCAAAGGGTATCCTCCAGCTGGTTAAAAACTGATGTTAGCAAATGGAGATGTGTATAATTGTATATTCCATGGAGCACTGTGATTCAATATAAGTTGCTATTGCCTATAAATCTTGATATTTAAAAATTCTTTTGACTTCCATTAATTGTGTACTTTAATGATTTTCTAAGTATTTTAAACAATAATCAAATTGTCATGCTGAGATCTTTCATTATTACCTTTTTGATAGATACCCAATCTTTATTGACACCCAAATATAATGTAATTTGCAAACTTCTCCTTATCTCCTCCAGTGAGAGAGAGAGAGAGAGAGAGAGAGAGAGAGAGAGAGAGAGAGAGAGAGAAAGAGAAACTTAAAAATAGTTGAATGAATGAGTGGGGGAAAAAACCCAAACAGACTAACAATGTGATTTGATATAACATATGTAGTTTGGTTATGTTACTGGTGTATCTTGTGTCATGACTGGTCATAGGCAACTCAGAACTTATTTTTGTTTTGAGCTTTTTGACATTAACCTTTCCAGTATTAGATGAATTCTAAACACTTCTCTCCTGCTATGACATTTTCTCTCTCTCTTTTCACAGGTGGCACACTTTATTAAACAGAATACTCTATTTTGATTTCTCCTTTCTGAATCATTATGGGCTTTTGTTGGCTGAGTGGAACAAAAACCCAAAAGAAGATTAAAGTGACATGCCATAAGAAATCAGACCAGAACCCAAATGGTGGTTTAAAATGCAACACATTTGTTAACAGCTGTTTGCCTGGCTTGTGACTTGTGCTCTGTAACATTGATGAATTACCCTTACGCTGTTGCTAGGTGCCCATCAACCTGTGAGAACCTTCAGGCACTGAATGTGTTTAAATTTAGCAAAAGGCACTCTCTCATCAATGGTTAGAAAAAAAAAGCTCTTTCCCCCACCTTCTCTCTCCCCCCTCTCCATTTTTCTGTCTCTCTCTTCCCCATATATACACATGCTTCTCTTGCCTTCCCTTCTTCCCTCCCTTTATATTCTTGTGATCTTGCTTTTTCTTTTCAGATGTGTATTACATTTATATATGTGCAATACATTGTTTACATGTGCTTGTGTTCATTTGTGTGCAAGAATACTTCAATGCCCACTTCTGTGTTTTTTAAATAAAATGATATATAATTTGATTTTTTATTAATTTCCCCATCAATTAGTTTACCTCTAAATCTTATTTTATGGATCCCTTTTGTTTTTATATCATATTCATTTCCAAATATATTCCTCTTCCCTCTGTTATTCAGAGAAACACACATTATAAGAAAGTAAAAAGAAAAGAGCAAAAAAGGCAATTGAGCAAAACCAACCAATGCATGAGAGACAGTGTGGTACAGTAGAAAGAATAATAACTTTTAACTAGAGTTAGAGGATAAGACTTCAGATTCCAGCTTTACTCTTTACCCTTGGATTTTGGATCAGCCAATTAACTTCTCTGAGACTTAATTTCCTTGCCTATAGAGTAATGGAATTGGGTTAAATTGCCTCCCAACTCTCTATCTATGATCCCATATTCAAGCATCTCTCATAAGCAAAATCATATAGATGGAACAGGGAATGGAACATTAAGCCTGGAGTCAGGAAAATCTAAGTTCAAGTCTGACCTCAGACACTAACTGCATGACCCTGGTTAACTCACTTAATGTCTATTTCCCCCTCATTTTCTCATATATAAAATGAGGATAAAATCTCATAAAACCCTTGGAACTGTGTCTGCTTGATAAATTCTTGTTTCCTTCCTTTTGTATATGCAATTCTACATGCATATTTCAAATCAATAATTCTTCAATTCTGCAAAGAAGTGAAGGAGGTTCATTTATTCTTTTCAAAAACCTAAGGTTGGTGATAACTAAAAGTTTGATTTCATTTTTTTGATCTTTTTTATTTATATTATTTTAGCCAATATATGCAATGTTTTGTTTTTCTGATTCTGCTTACTAACCTATAAATCAAGTACTAATGTTCTTTCATTGCTTCTTTGAATTTTTCATATTTTCCATAATTTCTTATATTATATTAATATTTAATCTTTTATATACAAATATTGCAATTTCTTAATTCCACAATGAAAAGAGACTCACTTTGCCTCTAGGTTTTATATACATAAAGAATTGCTATGAACATTTAGAGGAGTCTAGAACATTAGAGGAGTCTATTTGTATTTGAGCTCATTGTAGGTATAGAGGTAGCTCCTCTATGTATAAGTGGGTTTGTCATTTTGCTTCCAACATTACTATTGCTATTGTTTATTATCCTTGCTAACTGACTTGGGGAGAAATGGAAACTGAGTTATTTTGATTTGTATATCTCACATTATTATTGATTTTGAGTAATTTTTTAAGATTGCTAAGTGTTTTCAAGTCTTCTTTTGAAAACTGTTTATCCATTTGCCATTTGATCTATTACCATTCTATATTTTGATTTAATAATTATGGAAAATGAAGAAAATTTTACAAATCACTCAGGTATCCTTTTCAGTTTTTTTGCTATGAATATATCTTCTGCTCCATCTCTTGGACTTACTTTGAGTGTCCAATAATATTCAAAAGGAATATATAAGACTTTCCTATAACTACAGCTTTGTCTCTTGAATTGTTCAAGTGCTGATATTAATTGAAAGTATTTGCTTTTACAAATGTTTCCTTGAGGTTGATATCATACTACTGTTCTGATTATGCAAATAGGTCAATTCTCAACTTCTAAAATCTGTCAACATCAATCCCCCTGCTTTATTAAACTTTCATCTGCAACTTGTCTAAATGACCCATCTTGTTCTTTCACCAGGCTCTATTTCACATCATGAGTCCTGATGCATTGTTCTCTTCCCTTGCCATCCAAATCTACCACTACTACCTGATAATCTTAGGGCCACTCAATTGAATATTCCAAATGATTGTTGTGTGGCAACTAATTAAGAACTCAGGGAAATAAATCCTTAGAGCATGTAACAAGTGATCTGATAAATCACTTAACAAGAGTTAGCCAATTGTCCTTTTTTAAATGTTGCATCTGGGAATTTACTTGACCCCCAAATTCAACACCTTATAAAGATCTGCAAATGGTCTTCTAAAAAAAATAAACAAAGTTAAAAACAGCAAGATTACTTTGGTAATGTTGGCTATAATTCCAAATTATCATGTAGAGATCAGAAGTAACTAAAGCATGTCATAGCATTAATATTTTTAAAGTCATTTTAAATTTGTATTAATTCCTTGGTTTTTTTTTGCAAGGCAATGGCATTAAGTGGCAAGGCCACACAGCTAGGTAATTATTAAATATTTGAGACTGGATTTGAACTCAGGTACTCCTGACTCCAGGGCTGGTGCTCTATCCACTTCACCACCTAGCTGCTCCCAAATTTGTATTAATTCCTAATCCTCTAACAACAATACCCTCCAATAGAAATTCAAACCTCCCAAATTAACAAGAATTATTTTTTTCTTTAAAAACATTTAGGCTTAGTTGAATAAATACAAATAATTCATCAAATTCTTAGAATTTCTTCTCATGGGACAGTAGTATTGAATGATGAAAACCCAATCGCAGCATTTACAGATCAAAGAACTGGAAAGCAATTAGTGGGAATAATAGGCACAATAATTAGACCCTAAGCTAGTGAAGTTTACAAATGAAGGACTTCTTAAAATCCAATAACTACAGACAACAGAAAGGACCATAAGATAATTTGAGAAAAACTTTATTGTTTAGCTTCTATGTTAGCAGAATACCATTTAAAAATTTATGTCACTATACAAATAGGAACTCTGAATTCATTTACTTTCAGACTGTTGATTGTTTTCACATAACAAATAACTGAAAATTTGATATAATTTTGTACTTCCTACTGAAAAGATATAACAAAAACTAAAATTTCACCCTAATCACCCTCCACTCCCCTGCCATCAAAGTAATGATGTTAATATACTTTCCACTAAACTGGACCATACTCTCCTTGACCACATTGATTCCTGGGAAGAATGGACTCACAGTTAAAGGGGTAACTACAATGTTTTCCTCTCACTAAGGTCATTTATGGGTTCATAGCTGATTAATGAGTTGTTCCTAGATTCACAGGACATGGTGTCTGGCTGGGTTGCTCATTCAATTCACTACAGGTCTGAATCAAAAGTTTCATATTTCATTGTAAGTCAATGTAATACTTTTCCAGTTATGACAAACATTACTGTGGATTTTCATCACTGCATCACTGGTGCCACTCCTGATCTTTCAGAGTTTACACATCACAATTTGGTTTGCTCCATCTATGATACAAATTCATCTAAGACCAGGAAAGAATATATACAAAAAAGACAGAAGAAACAAAAGTCACATGGGAGAAACGCAGTCTTTACCTGGAGGCTTATAATATTTCTTACTCCTCATTCTCAAAACACAAGGAAGATAATTCTTCCCCTGCAGTCTTTTATACATACCCTCAGTTCTAGTTCAGCAACAAAGATTAAAAGGCTTATCAATACCAGTGGTTATCAGGTAGGAAAAAGTCACTGCATATCCACATGTACATGAAGCGGAGATAAAGAGCAACTATTTTGCACCATAATAATTTCCAGAAGCAACATTCCCTTTACCTCCCTATGAATATGAGGCAGAAGGATATAGCTCATGTTTCAAGGGTTAGACCTTCATTGGCCATTATTCCTTTGCAGTTGAGTAATTGTTCAATACAAAACAGAAAACATGGATTTGTAGTATTGGCAGCTGATAATTTTTTTATATGACACCTGGTTAAGTTCTACTTAAGACAATTCTGAAAAAAAATAAAACATGAGAGGGAGATTTAAATTCTCATAAGTTATAACTGTAGATCTAGTGGTCCTTATAATGAAACACTTTTCCTGTTTCATTACTCTGTTACTTCTAGCAAAGAACATGAGTTAAGTCTTAACTGAAATACTATGCATCACAGATTAAAGGGATATATACATATATATATATATATATATATATATATATATGTGTATATATCCCTTCATTTATACTCTCACACACAAAAAAATATGTCTTTGGCCCCAATAACATTTCTTAAGGTGAAAAAATTTTATCATTGACAGTTTTATCCCACAATCCACATCTAAAAGAGAAGAAATGTAATAAGAGCTTGAATTATTCGCTTACTGAAGGATGAAAGAAAGAGTAATTCAGACTTTGATTGCATTCCTAAATATATATTAAAATGGTTTGGTTTGTTATTACTACAATATTATTGAATTATGCTGGAACTATGCTATCACATGGAGATAGAATTAGATTTTGAGTGATATTAAAAAAAACACAACTAAAGAATTCTCAAGTCAAGTCAATAAGTATTTATTAAGTGGTTAGTATGTGTAAGACCTTATGTAAGTACTGGGAATTCAGAGAAAGGCAAAAATCTGTCCTTGCCCACAAAGGTCTCATATTATAATGGAGAAAATATAAATAACTATATGCAAAGAGATATAGAGCAAATAGGAGGTTATTTCAGAAGAAAGTTACAAACATTGATAGGGAATAGGAAAGACTTTTTGTAGAAGGTAGAATGTGAGGAGAGACTTGAAGGAGGTCAGAATAGGAGGGATAGCATTGCTGGCTCATACTATGTGTGGAGAGAAGCTGAATATTAAGGAGACTGAAAATGTAGGAAGAGACCAAATTGTAAAAGCCTTTAAAAACCAAACAGAGGATTATATATTTGATACTGAAATCAACAGGAAACCATTAGAATTTATTGATTGGGGAATGACAGTTAGATCTGAGCTATAGGAAGATCACTTTGGCAACTGAATGGAGAATGTGCTCTAATAGAACCTTGAAGCACATAAATCTACCTTCAGGCTAGTATGATAGGTCAGTTGTGAAGTGATGAGGGACTGTTCCATAGTTATGGCTATGTTGGAGAGAAGAAGTGGATGCTGTATCAATGAGAATGAAATGAAGATAGAAAGAGTGGAACTTGGCGTCAGGTTTGATATAAGAGGGAGAAAGTGAGGATTAAGGATGACACCTAGTTGTAAGCCTGAGTGGTTGGTAGTTTGGCAATGACCTCCACAACAATAGGAAAGTTCAGGAGAGGGGAAAATTTGGGAAAAAAAGATAATTGTTATATTACTGAGCATATTGAATGTAAAATGTCTAATGAACATTCAGTTAGAGAAGCCCAATAGACAGAGATGTGAGATTGAAGGTCAGGGCTGAATAATTAATCTGAAACTCATCTTAATAGAGATGATAATTAAATTCATGAGATCTGATGAGATCATTAAGAAAAATAGTATAGAAGAAAAGACCAAGACAACCTGGGAAGCAATCAAAGGACAAACTAGGTGATCTATGAAAGAGAGTGAGTAGAATCAGTCAGATAAGAGGAGAATCAGAAAAGTTCAGTGTTGTGAAAACCCAAAGAAGTAAGTATTGAGGATTTATGGTGTCAAGAACAGAGAGGTAAAAAAGGATGAGAAATATTAAAAGACCATTAGAAGTGGAAATAAATTAAGTTGGAGGAATTGTCTTTTCACAATTTTATTAAACTGAACATATATCAGAAAATGTACATTTTTTTTAGTGTTTTGGAATCTGTTGGGAAGGGGAGGGAGTCAGGAATTCTTGAATTCAAATAATGCTTTAAACATCAACTAGTTGAGTGGCCCTTGAGAGATACTTAACATTTTTGGATCTCATTTTCCTCATCTGAAAAAGAACAGTAAATGACCATAGTAATCTAGTATTTGATAAACCCTCAAATCTAAGTTTTGGGGCAAGAACTCTCTATTTGACAAAAATTTCTGGAAAAGCTAGAAAACAGTTTGGCAGAAGCTACTTACAGACTGACATCTTATACCATATGTTAAGAAAAGATCAAAATGGGTACATAAATGAAAATGAATGAGCAATTGCTCAAAATGGGTACATAAGGGACATCACAAGAAACTTAGGAGAGTATGGAAAATTTTATCTTTCAGATTTATAAATAAAGAATTTATACCTAAACAAGAGAATAGAGAGCATTATGGAATATAATATGGATATTTTTAAACATTAAATTTAAAGTCACCATTTTTTTAGGTTTTGGCAAGGAAATGGGGTTAAGTGGCTTGCCCAAGGCCACACAACTAGGTAATTATTAAGAGTCTGAGGACGGATTTGAACTTAGGTACTCCTCACTCCAGGGCCAGTGCTCTATCCCCTGTACCACCTAGCCACCCCTAAACATTAAATTTAAAAAGATTCTGCACTACAAAGTCAATACAGCCAAGATTAGAAGGAAAGCTGAAAACTGGGAAACAAATGCTTTCAACAAGTTTCTCTGATAAAGACTTCATTTTCCAAATAAAAAAGAAAATTGAGCTAAATTTGTAAGAATATAAGTCATTCCCCAATTGACAAATTATCAAAGAATATAATAGGCAGTTTTCAGACAAAAAAATCAAAGCTATCTTTATATATATATATATATATATATATATATTATATGAAAAAATATTCCAAATCATTATTGACTAGAGAAATAAAATTAAAAGAATTCTGAGGTACTACTTCATTCCTATTGGAAAAATAAAATGACACATGTTAGAAAAGACGTGAAAAAACTGGGACACTTATCCTCTGCTGGTGATGTTGTGAAATGATCCAATCATTCTGAAGAACAATTTGCAACTATACCCAAAGGGTTATAAAACTGTGCATGCACTGACTCAGAAATACTATTACTAACTCTGTAACCCCCAAAATAAATGAAAAAGAAAAGGACCTATGTGTTCAAAAATATTTATAGTTGTTCTTTGTATGATGACAAAGGATTGGAAATTGAGATGTGCATCAATTTGGAATAACTAAATATGTTGTGGTATATAGTTGGGAAGGAAAACATTTGTTATTGGAAATAAGCAAAATGGTTTTGGAAAATTGGAAAGATGTATGAAGTGATGCCAAGTGAACAGAATCAGAACAACATTGTACCAGTAACAGCAATATTATATGATGATTTATTGTAAATGATGTAGTTATTCTCAGCAATACAATGGCTCAAGACAATTTTGAAAGTCTGTGATGAAAAATAATATTCACCTCCAGAGAAAGAACTAATGTAGCTTACATGCAGATCAAAGCATATTTTTTTCACTTTGTGGTTTTGGTCTGTGTTTTCTTTTGCATGACAATACATGTATAATCTATATAACATGGCTTGCTTTCTCAAGTAAGGGTGAGGAGGAGGGAAGGAAGAAGAAATTTGGAACTCAAAATTTTAAAAAATGGATGCTAAGTTTTTAAATATCTGAGAAAAATAAAATGAAAGAAAAAACATATAATACATATTCGTTATGCTTAAGCTATTCATCAAAAGTGAGGATTCTGTGGAGTGGAGATGAGATAAGGGAATGCATTCCCATATTGTACTCCTTTTCTCATTCTTCTAACCCTCACTTGAACTGACAAGTTAAATTGATTGATTCTTTTCTCAATTTTCTGTAGATAACTCTGAAGGGCTGGGAATGGTTTCAAACATTCTGTTCATGAGCTTGCACCAGGCACTTTCTAATATTCAGTAATTATCAATTAGCCATTTAGAACTTATTTTTAATTAAGGATACTAACTTAGGTGAGACATCTAGTTGGTGGAGTAGACAAGAGTTCCAGGCTTGGAATCAGAACGATTAGCCTTCCTAAATTCAATCTGACTTCAAACACTTACTAACTGTGTGGTCTTAGACAAATAACTTAGTTTGTTTCTTTGTAAAATTAGCTGGAAAATGAAATGGCAAACCAGTCCACTATATGCTAAGAAAATCCCAAATGGACTGAAAAATGAATGAACAAATTTACTTAAGTAGTATATTTAAAATAATTGATATAAAATTTTTCCTTTACTCCTTCCATCCCCTTCACCCCTTGGTAACTCTCTCACAAGTACATACAGAGTCTAGGAGAAAATCAGTTTAAGATTAGAAAACATGTCACAAAGTGGTAACTACCAACTCCCATTAGGATGGAATTTCATTTCTCTCTTTCTAGAGTCCTAATGAAACTCCCCTGAGCTGTTGGGATCCTATAGTTGGGTATTTGCAGAGTCATAGAGTTTCAGTAATTTTTACCCTGAAAAAAAGTCATGCTACCTGATGGTGCCTTTTTTTTTTCAGCTTGTCTGGTTTGTTTTCTCTCTGCTCCCATCTAGATGCACTGCTATTTATTTATCTCCAATGACATGATCAATGAGGGAGGAAAAGTGGTTGTATCATTCTTTCTGGGCTCTCTCCTTACTGTCTTCTGATTAAAGATGTAAGGATTTAGTTCCTTCAAACCCTCCCAAAACATTTGGGGAAGTATGTCTGCTACAGTAACCTTTTCTAGAATGTACAATCCCAGAAGTATGTCTATTTGTACCATTCCTAATGTTTCTGATGATCCAATTTCATTCAATGACTCAAAACACTTCACTCTTTCCAACTCCATTAACTCAGTTACTTATAGCTAGTTTATGCCTTTCAAGTACTGATTGTTTCAAAATGGTGTTTCAAAATTGAATATACCCTGTTGGTCAATATATAGTCATTTCAATCTCTTGCACCATCTATATCCATAGCTATACCTACAGCTTTATCTTTACATGTATATATGTAAGTGTATGTGTACATATATATGAAAACAAAATAATATTCTATGATGAAAACTTTCTTTCAGAAGCATACTCTTTAGCATACTCTTTACTCTTTGTAAGAATTGACTTTTGTCCATTAAGCTCAATAGTCTTGTTAATCTCAGAATCTTAGGATATTGGAATATAACCCCCACCACCCTTTATTTTATTTAGGAGTAAAAAGATCTGAATGGGCTCAGAAATTGTATCTATACAAATTTCAGAAAATTTTTGATAAAGGTTAAAACAAGAATGATTTTATAATTAGACATAAAATTCAATTAGAATATTCAGAGGGATTCTGGTTAGTGGAAGTTTCACTATATCTAGCTTGCAAATAGTCACATCTGAAGTAGATTTTATACTGTTCACATGCAGGTTAGTTATATTCTTTTCTATAGAATAGAATTTAAATGTGAAGAGATTATGCTATGGATTACATCCAAAAAAGATTGGCTCTTTAAATTAAAAAATCATCTTACAAAGAGGCTATCTCACCATATCCCGGACCTTGTCCAAGAGTGCTATTGTGACTTTCTAAGATGTCTTGGTTTGATTTTGAAAAAAAAAAAGCAGTCAAAATATGACCTCTGGACACAAAAAGTGGTTAGGCTATAGTAATAGAAGGAGAAAATAATGCCTTGTTGTGAGTAGAACTGACTGCTTTGTTTGGAAAATTACTCTTTTAAGTTCATCCTTAGTAATTTTTGGCAGGAAATACTTGACAGCCTATGAAAAATAAAGCACTAACACTATGCTATGGGTCAAAGTTTTTGTCAGGAGAAAAAGAGTGTTTTATGAGGAAGCTGCTAGCAAGGGGCATTTTCCTCATATTTCCATTAATACATTTCCTGAAAATCAAAGCTTTATTTTTGAGTACTAAATCCATTTGAAATCAATTTATGGTAATTCATTTGAAAAAATAGTTTTTTTAAAAATGGAACCTAATTCTGAAGTTCTTAACTTGGCAACTCTGCTCACACCAGCTATAAAATGACTGACCTCTGGGCTATTAATTTAATTGTGGCAGCTTTATATATAAGATAGTAAAGTGCTGAAGGTGGTCTAGAACATGTTTATTTCCTTTATTGCCTTCCTTCATCAGCATACTGTCCTCTCATAGGCAGTTCCTGTTTGTTTCACTGTCTTCGGGAATAAATGGAAAATTTTTCAATAGGAAAGAATTCTAAAACTGGATGATGAAATTTAATACAAGCTTCCTAATATATATGAAATGGACTATTAAGGCATTTATCTTCATGGCCATGCCACTTCTGAGTTATTCTTCTCATTTGTAAAGATAGATTCTATAAACTAATAATCCATCATGGATTCTTTCAAATAGACTCTGTCTGAGCAGGAGTACATTGCACATACTTCACTGATATGAGACAATTTAAGAATGAGTTATTCTTTCTGCATATTTGGAAGGTGGATATAGTCTATAAACAGCAGTGTGGGAGAAGGTCAAATCGTGATTGATGTTTCCACCAAAATATGATTCATCTACCCAGAGGGATTTAATTTAGAAAATTCTTTTGGTGCTTACTAAGCTGATCAGTATTCATTACTACGTAATAACTAGGTAATGCAAAGGGATGAAAATAACTACTGCCTACAGGTATACTTCAAAAAAAAAGCCTTGATTCATTACAAAATGAGGACGTCATATGCTAGCATTACTTCTTTGGGGGAAAAAAGCAAACAACTTCCCCAAACAAAAAACTTCCTCCAGTTGATTATGCAAGACAAGCCTCATTACATAACATTTTGGTTTAGAAAATTTTTATGCAGGGATGAGAATATATTGTACTAACCAGGATCTTTCTTGGGTCAAAATTAGGTTTAAGAAGGTCTGAGGAACAGTCATTATATATACATATGCATATTAAGAATTCCTAATTCTTTTGTGTATTAACATTTATTTTTACAGAAATTTTGAGTTCAAAATTCTTTCCTTTTCTCCTTCCCTTCCTCTACCCTTTGAGAAGCTAAAGAATAGATCAATTGAAAATTGAAGAAATACAAAACATAGCTAATGAGGTTTTTAAAAAATATGTTAACTGTAGGTTTATACTAATAAGAAAACTGTGTCAATACTCATATGAACTTGCCATGGATGAAGGTAAAATGTAGTACCTTTATATTATTTCATTGTGACATTGTTGCTGCCATGATGAGATTGTAATTGGACCCAGAATGGTAAATTTCAGGCACTGAAATATTTGGTGGCGTCTCTGATGAACCTGCATATATATGAGACCTTAAGTACTTGTAATCAAGGTCCGATTATCTCCAAATGGGTTTTACATCCAGGCTTCTATTCCTGTAGTTTCTAAATTAAGGTGAGGAAACACATGATTCAACTACACTATGCTCCAGTACATTTCAACTTTGCAATAAGGATGTTTCATATACAGGCTCAATAGACTAAAACCATGTTGATTTTTCAAGCAGAAACAAAGCCTGACACTTTAGGAGAAGGACATGATTTGTTTGTTTATTTATACTTATTTTCAAGCTTTTACACATAAATATTTTCTTCAGAATATACACACAAACATACAAATTTATCACCGCCCCCCATCATGTGGGAAGCACAATGCTCTCCACCCTTTGTACTATTTCAGTTTCTAGAGAGGTAAAGAGGACTAGCTTCATAGATTAGCTCAAATCTGATACAGCACAATCTTAGTTCTAGCTTCAACAACCCTCTCAGACATGATTTCTTAAAACTGTGATTGTCAGAGCATAGAGTTTGACTATTTCTTCATTTATCAAAATTTCCATGACTGCAATTCTTTCCCTTATAATCTTCACTCCCTGGCCTGTTTAACTTCAAGTCCTAGCTAAAATCCTCTCTTTTTTTTGAGGAACCCTTTTGTGATCTCCCTCCTTTAATTCTACTATCTATACTCTGTTAGTCACTTCTCTTTCATATTGTCTATATCTATTTGTACATAGTTATTTGAATATTATCTCTTCCTGTTAAATAATGAGCTTCTTGAGAACAGGGCTTATTTTTACCTTTCTTTGTATAATGCCTAGTCCATAGTAGGTTAAACTCTTCTTGTCTTGATTACTTTGTTTTATAAAATTAACACATATTCATTCCCTTTGGTATTTATCACATCATCTTTGCCTTTAATATCTTTCATATTTCACATTTTACAACTACATGCAGCTTTTTAATTTATTATGAGAAATATAATTTATTTTCAAAATTTGTACTTTTGAAATAAACACCTGATTGCCTCTTATTTTGGCATTAGTACCAGAGAAGTACATCTTCTGACAGTTCTCAACAGAGTGAAAATAATGGATCTGATGAAGGAGATTCTATTTGTTGTCTAGGGACCAACATGACTGAGTTTTGTAGTATTCTATACCAGACTGACTACAAAATGATGGGTTTTCTAGGCAAGGTAACACTTGAAGTTCATTTCCAAAGTTTTAAAGGGATTGTGATCTGTGTGGGTAAGAAGAGTATAATCAAACTGGTGAAATGAAAAATCCCTGAAGTATGGAATTATTCAACAAAACTTTTATTGAGATCATATTAAGTAAAGTGAAAAACCTCACATTTGTATTGTGTTGCAAAACTTCCAAGAACTTTTGTATTCAATATCTGAGTTGATGTTCACAACACACTTGTAAGGTACTTATTTTTTGCAGATAAGAAGAATGACATTGAGAGATAGTGTTTTCCCTATGATTCACGGTTAATTAGGGATTCCATTAGGACAAGAAACCAGGTCTTCTGACTCCTTTGTGGAACATGAGGTATTCATCATTGTTCCCATTTCAGAGATCAAAAGAATAAGACTGAGAAATTGTGTCTTCCTCAAGGTTCATGGTTAATTAGGGATCCTATTACGACAGGAACCCAAGTTTTCTGATTCCTTCCTAGAACAGATCTCTTATTAAAAATCATACTAGAGGAACTGGACAACACATAAAATGTCCTTCACCAGGTCCATTATTTTCACTTTGCTGAGAACAACCAGTGAAGTACATCTTCACTGGCATCGATGTCAAAATAAGGGGCAATCAAGCATTTATTTCAAAAGTACAAAGAACTTTTAACATTTTTATAGGGGGTGGTAGAGGACAATAATAGTCTATCACTATCAGAAATTCTACTCAGATGTCAAGAAATTTATGTGGTCTGCTTCACAGAGGAAATAAAATTTTACTGGAATACTTCAGGTGAAAAAAATGCCAATAAGTGAAACATCATTGTCTAATTTTGGCAATAAAATTTGTTGTTTTAATGACAGGAAATGTTTGAGGATGAGTTTAAAGTTACTAATTAATATGGTTTTATATGAGAAGAATCCTAGTGAACTTAGACTTTTTTCCCTTCTAATAAAACACCCTGAAGTGTTTCTCTCTCTCTCTCTCTCTCTCTCTCTCTCTCTCTCTCTCTCTCTCTCTCTCTCTCTCTCTCACACACACACACACACACACAAACACATAGACATATATGAAGCATGAAATTTATGTAACTGGTTGTGAATTTCTTTATGTGTGTCTGCTCCTTTTAATCTATAGCAGATGGAGGGAAATATGCAATAAAACATTATAGATAAAGAAATAATTTAGGAGCCACTGCTATAGGAGCTACTGTTAACTATAAAGCCATAAAATTATTCTGTAAGTGAAAATTATAGACTAGTGACCTCCTCTACTCCTTTATCCCTATGTTGGTAAATATTATCCATCTACTTTGGATATCTCTTATATTTATATAACATTTTAAAATTAAAAATAACTTTTAAATCTATTAGCTCATTGAATTCTCAATCTGAGAGTGAGTCAGGGAAGATGTTATTATCTCAATTTTTTAAGATGAAGAAATTGAAACTCAGAAATTGTCCAAGGTCACACATCTGAACTGAGACTTACAAGTCCAGTTTGCTTTCAGTCATTCCACATGAGGTAAAAACAGAACAATATCACTGAATTAGAGAGTTGGGAGGGACCTTGGAGGCCATCTGGTTCAACCTGAATCTAAAAAAGTGCTTCTTTATATCAATTAATTCATAAGCAAGCTTATATGAGACAGGAAGTAGTCCATTGAATAGAGGGCCAGACCCAAGTCAGGATAAACATATATATTCACATCTAACCTCAGACACTTGCTAGTTGGGTGATCCTTTGAGTTAATTCACCTTGGATTTTCTTAGTTTCCTCATCTGTAAAATGGGGGTAATGATAGTACCAATCTCTTCAGGTTGTGAGGCTCAAATGACATAATTGCAATGTACTTAGTATAATGCATGTCTCATAGTAAGTGGTATATAAAAAGTTAGATATTTCAATATCCCTAGGTGCTACATATTACTGTATCCTAAGGCTCTCAAAATTCTTTTATTTATTTTAACAGGGTGAATCAGTTCATCTGAGAAGTAGTGACTAGGAGATTTGACCTAGGTTGTCTTTGAATAGAGATAAGGTGGAATTCATGATAATATTAATTAAACTATTGCTATTATAGCATGAGCACAAAATGTACAGTAGGGAGATAAACAGTATATTCCATGGCATATCCATGGAATCCTGGTGGTTGATAGAAAGGATGTGAAACTCTTTGCAGATGATATTATGATATACTTAGAGAATTCTATGACTATATATAAAAGTTTATACAAATATAAGTATATAACAATAGCAAATTTTATAGCAAATAATATAGCAAAAATAATAGCAAAATAGCAAACATAAAATATCAAAAATGATAGCAAATTATAAAATAGACTCATAAATCATCAGCATTTTTTTTGTATGACCAACAAAGCCCAGGGGCAAGAAATAGAAAGAGAAATTCCATTTAAAATATCTGTAGACAGCATAAAATACTTGGGAATCTACCTGCCAAAATAAGCTCAGAAACTATATAAACACAATTAAAGAACACTTTTCATGCAAATGAAGTCAGATTTAAACAATTTGGAAAATGTCAATTGCTCATGTGAAGACTGAGCTAATATAATAAAAATGATAATGCTACCTAAATTAAATTACTTATTCTGTGCCATACCAATCAAGCAACCAAAAATTATTTTTTAGAACTAGAAAAAAGAGTAACAAAATTTATTTGGAACAACAAAATTTCAAGAATATCAAGGGAATTAATGAAAAAATGCAAAGGAAGGTGACCTAGCAGTATGAGAGCTAAAATTATATTATAAAGTAGTGATCATAAAAACTATTCAGTACTGGTCAAGAAATAGAGCAGAAAGGATTAGGTACAAAAGAAATAGTCAAAAATGACTATAGTAACCTATTGGTTGACAGATTCATAAACTCCAATTTCTAGGATAAAAAACTCACTGACAAAAACTGCTGGAAAAACTGGAAAATAGTATAACAGAAAGTAGGAATAGATAAACATCTCACACTATAAGTTAAGGTTGGAATGGGTATACGATTTAGACATAAAGGGTGCTATTATAATCTAATTAGGAGAACAAGGAAAAAAATTGTCAGATTTTTTGTAGAGGGGAGCATTTTATGGTCAAAGAAGAGATAGAGAACATTATAAATGCAAAATGGATAATTTTGATTACATTGAATTAAAAAGATTTTATACAAATAAAACAAATCCAACCAAGATTAGAAGGAATGCAGAAAGTGGAAAACAATTTTCATAGCTATTGTTTCTGATAAAGGACTCATTTCTAGAATATATAGACAACTGAGTCAAACTTATTAAAATATGAGTCATTTTCCAATTAATAGTCAGATGATATGAAGTCAGTTTTCAGATGATGAAATTAAAGCTAGCTAAGGTCATATGAAAAATGCTCTAAAACATTATTGTTTTTTTCTAAAACATTATTGTTTAGAAAAATGTAGATGAAAGCAACTCAGGAGCACCTTCTCACATTTATCATATACAATAAAATGATAAAAAGGAAAATGATTAATATTGGAGAGGATGATGGAGTTTTGAATTGATCCAACCATTTTGGAAAACAATGCCAAAGGGCAATGAAACTGTGCATACTTTTTGATCAAACAGTACTACTTACTACTAGGACGATTTTCCAAAGATATTCAAAAAAGGGAAAGAGACTGATTTGCACAAAAATATTTATGCAACTTTTTTTTGTAGTGGCAAAGAATTGGAAATTGAATGGATATACATCAATTGGGGAATGGTTGAACAAATTATGGTATATGAATATTAGAATACTATTTTTCTTTTTTTTTCTAATTTTTGCAAGGCAATGGGGTAAAATAGCTTGCCCAAGACCACACAGCCAGGTAATTATTAAGTGTCTGAGGCCAGATTTGAGCTCAGGTACTCCTGACTCCAGGGCTGGTGCTCTATTCACTGCTCCACCTAGCCACCCAATACTAATTTTCTTAAGAAATCAAAGGTGCCTGAACTTCAGAAAAGTCTGAAAAGACTTGCATGAACTGATATTGAGTGAATTGAGCAGAACCAGAAAAACATTTTTTATATTAAAAACAGTATTGTGACATGATCAACTGTGATAGACTCAGTTCCTCTAAGCAGTTCAACGATCAAGAACAAGGAAATGTTATAGAGTCTGAATGCAGAGCAAAGCACACTATGTTCACTTTTTAAAACTTTTTCATTTTTTTTATTCTTTTTTATGTTTTTTTTACCGTTTAATTCTTATTCTCCTTTCACAATATGACTAATAGGGAAATATGTTAAACAGGATTGTACATGTACAACCTATGTCAGATATTCTTTGCCATGGGGAGGGGGAATAAGGGAAGATGGTAGAAAAATGTGAATTTCAAAAGCTTACAAAAAGATGAATGCTGATAGCTATCTTTGCATGTAATTGGAAAAATAAATATCAATAATAATAATAATAATAATAATAATAATAATAATAATAATAATAATAAAATGTGAAACATGGTCTGGGAATATATAGAATGAGTTGACAAGCTGCAGCCAAAAGTACCTGTTTTGCTATGACCTGCAAACCAAGAATGGTTTTTAAATTTTCATGTAAATCATGAATGGTGGGCCAGATTTGGGCATTGCACAAAAACCATTCTTAAATCATCATATTTCAGTCTTTAGTTTTCTTCTATCCTCCACCAGGTCTGGACATTGTCATCATTGAATCTTTGCTTTTAGACACCAATAAGGGGGAATACACAAACTTCAGAGGTTGTCCATGCTGTCTTTCGGTAAAATCTAATATATTTTGGGAATTTTTTCGACTATGCTGGATCCAGGTTTATCCCTATTCTATCTATTGCTGCTACTTTTGCCCCAGGAACAAAGCTTCCTTACTTGGACTTAATGAAGATGATTGGTCCTAGAGCAAAGGCATTCTGTTTATAGCAAGGGGATGGACTTGATTTAGCAGAGGAATGCATTTCCTTTTGAAATAGAGAAAAAGAAGGTGGATCAAGACCATATTCTTGATGCATCAACAGAAAATTCCTCATTAGGAAAATGTAAATTTTCTGACAGTTTCAATATTTCATCACCTCAAGGATCCATGATTTCCTGTGTATTTATGCTACTTTCCCTACTGAGATGGTTCACAGATTCTCTGTGGTTTAGCTATTGGTTTTTGATATCTCCTGTGATCATAATTCTTATTACCTTGGAAACAGCCAAGTTTAGATACCAACTGGTTTCTGGCACAGATCAATTATTCAACAAGCCATTAGCATATTATCAGCAAAAGCATGGTATAATGGATAGAGCAGGTCTTGTAAACAAGATCTGGGTTCAAATTCTGTTTCTGCTCTATATTGCCTGTGTGACCCTGGACAAATTGCTTTTTTTAAAAATTCTTTTTGAAAGTTTACTTTCTTTCATCTTTTAAAAATTTTTATTCTGAACTTAATAAAACAGGCATTTCTATAACAGAGGAATAGATAAAAAGTTGATTGTACATGAAACTGCAGATCTATGAACAACTTGCTATTCCTGCTAAATACATATTAAAAGTTATCATGGAACTTTTTCTTCCTTTTTTCCTCCCTCTCCCTCCACTTAGTGATTAGATACAAATATCTGTACATGTATATATATACTGGATATATGTATGTGTATGTATATGTGTGTGTGTGTGTGTGTGTGTAAAATATCTCTGTACATACTTCTATTTACCAGTTCTTTCTCTGAATGCACAGTCATAGATTCTTTATAGTCAATTTAGATATTTATAACAGTAAAAATCTTAATTCCCAATTAAAATCCCATCTTCTACAGAAAATCTTTCCCAACCTCTCTTAATTTTAATGTTATCACTTTTTAAATTATTTTAACTATTTAATTATAAATAGCCTGTTTGTACATACTTGTTTGTTTATTGTCTTCTTGAAGGCAGGACCTGTTTCTTGATTCTTTTTATACTCCTTGGGCCTGGAACATAGTGATGGTTAATAGATATTTATTGAGTAAGAAAGTACTCTACTTGGAGTTCATTATAGTGATGAAATTGTAAGTCCTAGTCCTTATGTCTTGCTATATGCTGGACAAATGAAGACTTTGCAGCTTGGCAAATCTTGTCACAACTTTCCAGACATGGCCTTTATGGGTCTGGAGTCATTTCCATGATGAATTTGGGTTATCAGAGCTGGAGATTTGTGGAGAATTTTTCCAGCTTTGATTATTTATACCATTTAAATTAAAAAAAGTAATTGCTCAAACTTCCTCTCTGCTTTTACTCTGTAGAGATGACCCCCTGAAGATGGAAGGAAGAAAACAATTATCACCTTAGTAGGAGTGACTGACGTGAGATACCTTTGATCCCGCTTTCCAAAAATGAACTTCTGAGCAATAGAAGGAAACTGTCATTTGTCCACTGAAGAGGATGGTTTTTTTGAATTTCTAATTCATAAGGACAGGGCTTAGGCCAGTACCTCATAATTGGTTGGTACTTAATAAATGTTGGAGCAGCTAGATGTCACAGTGGGTAGAGGTCCATCCTTGAAGTTAGGAGGACCTGAATTAAAATCTGACTTCAGACACTTACTGACTTGTATGGACAAGTCACTTAACTCTGCTTGCCTCACATTCAGGATCATTTCCAGTCAACCTGAATTATATCTGACTATGAGACCCAGATCACTTCAGAAGAGAAAGGGAGGCTGGTGTCTTAGCACAGCATCCCCCTCACTCAAATACATTTCATGTGCTTGTCATGGTCTTACCTCCCTGATGTCATGGTCTTCTTCCAGAACAAAGGACAAAATCAAATATTTTCCCCTTTTCCTTTGCCCCTCTGGCAGGTATTCTTATGTGTTAACTATTGCAGAGTTTAGGGAGAAGGTTCCATTTCCAATATAGAACTCAGCCAGCTTTCCCCTTATATAATGTATAGAAATCTGAGATGGAGTTGTCTCATTAGGAGTGTGATGAAGATAATAGCAATAAAAGAGGGCGAGAATTGTTGTGGGGAAGAAACAGAACCAGAATCGACAGAACTTAGCCTCTTTGTCACCTTCTCCTCCATAGTCCTATTAAGGAGATTTTGATAGGAACCTGCCCAGGGAGTTATCGTTGGTTATAAAGTCATTGCTAATTAGTCCCTTTGTTATATACACTCTCCTTCTTCTTTCTATTCTCTCCACAGGTCTTACAAGAGTAATAGTCTATCCTTCCCCTTGAATCCTTTGTCTCCTAGTCCTCCTACAGGTTGTGCCCAGCCTACACTCTGAACTGGTTATCAGTGCTATTTTCTTTCTGAGATTCTATTCCTGAAATGTAGAGGGGAGGACAGACGATTGTGCCAACTGAGTCTACTATAGAGTCATGCTATCTTATTGCAACAGGGCTTAGACTGCTCCAAAGCCCCCAGCTGCCTTAATGAATTCAAGTTGTCTGACCCAGATGAACTATATATCCTCAGGTATGGAATGAATCTAGCAATAATCTAGTGATTATTGAACCACTATTAGTAATATTAGAAACATCATGGAGAACAGGAAGTTATCTTGGCAGCAGAGAAGGTTAAATGCTATTCAAGATTTTTTGAGAGATGGGACAATGATAAAAATTGCAAAAAAAATAACCTCATGACCTTTACTCCATTTTGCTGAATATTCTAGAACATACCATTAGTCTTTCTTATTACATCTACCTTGCGAAAAGATGTATCTGCATTTATGCATGCATGGATATATGTACATACACATGCATGCTATACATATGAATTAGATGCATTGTGTTTATATATGTTACATATAAGCTGTGTTTCTATATAACACATACATGTATGCACACATGTATGTATGTTTAAAGATATATTATATGTGTATATGTATACATGTGATTTTATTCATATATATGAATGTGTTTATGTGTAAATTTAGTGGTACTGACATTTCCCTGCTTATTTTGATCCCTTTCAAAGGGATATAGTAAAATTACCTTAGTGAGGGTGGTAAACATTAGCCTCTATTCCATTCTCTACTTAGTCACTATCTTCTTTCTATCTAAGCTCTGCAGCTTTAGAGCCTTGAGATTTCAGGACCTGGAGTTTCAGTAAGTCTAGGCCAGGTCACTCCCAATTACCTTTCTCTTATTTTTGAAATCTCCTGACCCAGGTTGGCATTTACTGTTTTAGTTTTTGCTTTCAGCATGTTATTGATAAGATTTCCATCTCTTCTGATATCTCTCTTGTCTTACTCTGTTTTGCATCTGAACGTGTTGGCCATCACCACCAGTATCTCATTGAAACTCTTGCAGCCTTTTTTCAACTAATCAATTAAATTGATTTTCTTATTAATTATTTAATTTATTTTTATTCATACTTTGTGATTTTTTTTTTACATCACAGCACTCTCTGTCTGGTTAAAACCTTATCATGATTAAAAAAAATAAGTAAAACCAATCAACAAAGTGGTTGTATTTAACTGCATTTGCTACCATCCCCCATATCCTCCCCTTAAGGAGTCATGTTTTATGATTTGTACTTTGGAACAAACATTGTTGCTTTCAATCAAAGCCTAACTATCTTTTAGCAATGTTTGTATGTACTTTATTATAGTCACTGTATATACTATTTTCTTAGTCTTACTTTTAGTTCATCTGAATTTTCTCATGATTCTTTGAAATTATATTTGTTTTGAGTATAATTCACTCACTCATTTCCTCAAGCAACGGGCATTCATTTTTTACCAGGTTTTTTTTTCTTCCTCAGAGAATTAGGAATAACAAGGTTCAAGTGGGATCTTTTCCTCTGATCTCCTTGGTGGGAATGCCCAATAATAGGATCACTGAGTCAAAAGGTTATGGACAATTTGATGACTTTTCTTAAATCATTCAAAATCATTTCCTGGATTTGTCAATTCACAACTCCATCAATGGTAAAATAACAAATCTTGCTTTCTATATTCCCTTTAACTTTGATGTCTTCATCTTCCATATATCATTTTGAATAATCCCTACTGAAAGTTCATGCTTCTATGATGCAAACTTATATAGAATACTCTGAGAAATATATTCTGAGAATTCTGTCTATCCTTTGCTTCCTCCCCCTTCAAGAATAAAAATTCTCTCTTAGTCCTAATTATTAAGAAAATAGAGTCTATGCTATGTATCCCTACATAAGTAAAGTTGGAACTGAGATCATCTACTAAGAAATAGGAATTGAAGTTCCAGTTGGGTATTTGAAGAGAATAGATAAAGTTTGAAATAGCTGCTAGTAAATCAGGAAAAAATAAAAGCATTTCTATAGAGCAGTGAGGGCCCAGTTGAGATTAAACAATATGAATTGGAATGGTCTTAGAACAATTATATGATTTTCTGAAGCAGAGTTTGGAGTGCATGGGTAGAGACATAGAAAGCAGATGATGGGCATAACCCAAGGTTGATGACTAGCAGTGTTGAAGGGATAGTGAGGCAAGGGCACTGATGCAGGTCTCTAAAGCAGGGAAGGAGAGAGGAATATTTTGAGGTCAAAGTGAAGACAAATTAGATTTAGGAGAAATGAGGCAGAGGAAGAAATATAAAGAGAGAAATTGAGAGAGGAACCTCAGAGTCAATATTATGGAGGTAGCAATGTTATAGATAATAGTAACATAGATTTGCCATCAACTTTATGGTTTCCTGAAGCAGTACCGTAATATGTTGTGAGAGATGAAAAGATTAATAAATTGGAAGGTCAGTGCCTCCAAGGTTTGGAATTGAGGAATGGGGGGTGAACCTTGTATTGTATTACTTGACAAAGAAAGAATATTGACCCTGATAATAGTAACATGTATATAGACAGTGTGATACAGATGGATATATTGAGTTTCTAAAAGGAAGATTTTGCTGACTGATGGTGATAAAAAAAAGGTCTAAGTGTTGTAAGGAGCATGTTGATCCATCCTCTTTTGTCTGATGCCTCTGGAAGTATGAGAGGGTGTGCAAATGACTTTGGAGAGGATGGTCAGGGATGAGGTGCAATATGGAAATAGCCAGTTTTCTGTAAGCCTTTGAATATGGAAAGAATGTGAAAAGGAGAAATCTCAGAAGGTAGGAAGTATGTTAATGATCAGATTTATTAATTTTCATTGCTCTTAGAGGAAGATGTGGGGAGAGGATTGATATTGCAGAGTGGTTGGGCAAGTATGGCTAAGGATGAGACCATATAAAGAAGAGAAAGGCATTTTTGCTTTACACAGAAAGACTAGTTAAAAATCACAAGGATTAGAGGAGCAAGATGTGGGAGTTACTGGTCATAGACAGGGATAGGACCAATTGATAAATATATATATATATATATATATATATATACAAATATACATACATACACAATCTATATTTTTCTCTATCTCTATCATCTCTATCTCTATCTCTGTCTCTATCTCTATCTCTAGCTAATCTATATCTATATGTATGTATATGTATATATTATATAGTGGCTTATCAAAGTTGGAGGCTTAAACATTGATAGCAATGGTTGGAACAATTAATTTCCTGGCAATATATGGGTGGACCAATTTTTTTCTCTCTTCTGATTTCTATCACATCTCCTAAGATGAACTGTAGAGGTTTTGAAGTAAGAGAGGCTTCTGCCTCCAGGTACCATTCAATCAGTCACTTTACCTCAAAGTTGCTCTCTATTGATGATGATGTTTGTCCTTTATTCTAGAAGACCATGGCATTAGGGAGGTGCTGACATGACAAGCACATGAATTGGATTTGAGCAAGGGAGTGCTTGGGTTAAGTCACCAGTCTCACTTTCTCTTGAGAGCCATCTAGGTCCCATGGCCAAATATGGATCAGGACAACTAGAGATGGCCCTGGATGTGAGGCAATCAGGATTAAATGACTTGCCCAGGGTCACATAGCTAGTATGTGTTTTGTCTGAGACTGGATTCGAACACCAGTCTTCCTGATTCCAAGACCAGTGCTCTATCCCCTACATCACGTAACTGCCCCATTGCAGCATCAATGAAGAGCAGAAAATGTCCTTCATTAATATTGAAACCTTAGGAAGCAACATTGGCAGGGGTAATCATAGTGCTTTTTATCTCCTTGGTAATAGTACTCTTTTATATTCCTGGAATTTTGATGATGACTGAAGCCTAAAATTGCTGTTTTTCCTTGTATGGTAACTGTGGTCATAATATAGTGATGAGGAAAAGAATCGATGCTGTCACAAGAACAGTTACTTACCTTGGTGAGTTATTGAAGCTCTTTGAAACTTAGACTTGTCTTGTAGAGGGAAGGAGAGGATCACCTGATATATTGAATCATTGTCTCTAGTGTCCCATTTATCTTTTATTTTTTGCCCCTTTCTAATGGAGCAATTCTTGTCTCCTATGTCTCAAGAGACTGTCAGAAGACTGTTAATAAAAAAAATATTTAAATTTTATGCAGTACTTATTCCAAGATATTTCAAAGCATTTTATTCACTTAAATAGTGAATACAATGAAAAATAATTAAAAACACATTTACTGAATCATTAGCCAGTGACATAAATGCTGACATTGATGAAAAACAATCTTTTGAATTAAAAATTATTGAAATTACTTTATTAACTTGATTATTTGATTTAACATATTGCTTTTCTTTTTTCTCATTCTCCATCTCTTTAGTCACATGACTTCATTGTTTCCCACTTTAAAAAACATTTTTATTTAAAGTTTTGAATTCCAAATTCTATTTCTTCTTCTTCCCTCTCTCTCCTTCCTGTTCTCAGCAATCAAATATAGTAATCAAATATAGATTATACATCTGCAATTATATAAAAGATTTCCATAATTGCACAGGACTAGAATAAAACAAAAAAGAAAGAAAGTGAAAAATAACATGCTTCAATTTGTACTTGAAAAAGATCAGTTCTTTCTTTGGAGGTGGACAGTATACTTCATCATTAGTTCTTTGGGATTGTCTTGGATCACTTATTATGAAGAATAGAGCTAAGTCATTCACAGTTCTTCATGCAACAATAGTGTTACTGTGTACAATGTTCTTGTTCTATTCACTTCACTATGCATCAGTTCATGTTAGTCTTTCCAGTTTTTTTCTGAAATCATCCTGCTTGTCTTTTCTTATAACACAATGATATTGTATTAAAAGCACATATCACAACTTGCTTATCTATTCCTCCAATTGATGAATATCCTTTTGATGTTCATTTCTTAGCCACTGCAAAAAGAGCTGCTATGAATAATTTTGAACAAATCAGTCCCTTTTCCTTTTCTGGTTGTTTTTGGTAAAACCTTTTCTTGTTGTTTGGTGGTATTACTGGATCAAAGGATATGCAGTTTTATAACCCTTTGGGCATCATTCCAAATTGCTCTCCAGAAAAGTTGGAACAATTTATAATTCCATTAACAGTGCATTAGTCCTACCACATTCTTTCTCAACATACAGCATTTCTCTTTTTTGTCATATTTTGTCATATTAACTTACCTACTCTCATAGAATTGAGTTAGTACCTCAGGGCTATTTTAATTTACATTTTTCTGATTTAGAACATTTTTCAGGTGACTATAGATAGCTTTGATTTTTTTTTTTTGTCTAAAACTGTCTGTTCTTATGCTTTGACCATTTTTTGATTGGGGGAATGACATATTTTTATTAATTCATAGATTTGCAAAAATATTTCACTCAGTTTTCTGTTTTCCTTATAATTTTGGCTGCATTGGTTTGACACAGTGCATTTCAAGTTATCATAATTATTATTTCAAATTAACTGAATCATTAACATATCCTAAAATTGTGTCAACCTGAACTTTGCTTTTGAAACTTCAATGTCAGTTTGCATATGGACATCCACAAATACAAATAGGTCTGTTCTGCTTACAATCATATACATGTGTCAACACACAAGTATATACATATATAATCTTTGCGAATTCAAATTTATAATGCTTTTATATCTCTTTTTTTATCAAAATGTCTCCTCTTTCTAAAAATCTTAAATCAGAGTAGGAATTAGCATAAGGCAACCATGGTTTTGTCTAGGTACTACTCCTTCACATGGTGCTGGGTTTCCAACTCCCATTCCCTCCCTTCTACCCCCATCACATGCCACCAAGATGGACTGAACTCATTGTAGAATCTGACTTGAGGTGCTGTACCAGGAGGACTTCTTGGAGGGATATAGGATGAGTATCATCAGTAAAGGTAGCATCAGTAAATGCAAACTTCCTGAGGGCAGAGGCTATCTCTAGTTTGTTTTTGTATTACCATTCCTAGATCTATAACTGGTCATAACAGGTTTTTTAAACAAAATGCATATGATTGCTTTATAGTTGCTTCCACTTTGAGGGCTGACCCTGAATATTACACTTCTTCCTTGGTCTCTCAAATATCAAGCACAATACCTTGCACAGAATAGATCCTGAAAAGATTTTTTTGTGGGTGATGAACAACTTCCATCTCTCCTTAAATCAAATGAAGGAAATAATCACAGAATCAACATCTATAGAGTCATATGATTCTAAATGATATCTTGAAGTTGATTTATTTTCTAGTAATCATTTGCTAGTAAACTCCTACCCTCTTTTCACTTTATTATTGTATATTATAATATGTACTATATAATATATAACAATATTAAACATCTACCATGTACAAGGTACTATGATAAGTTCTGGGAATACAAAGAAAGGGCGTGTAGAACCTGCCTTTAAGGAGCTCACATTCTAATGAGGGAAGGAATGTAGAAAAAATTATACATACAACATAAATACATGTAAATTGAAGGTTATTACCCCCACTTGTAAGTAGGAGTAATGGGAGAACTCTCAAAGACCATCTTCAGAATGTGTGATATGAACTAGTCTTGAAGGAAGCCAGGAGTTGGAAGTGAAGGTGAGGAGAACATTACAGGCATGGAAGATCACCAGTATGAAGAGACATAGATGGGAAATGGGGTGCTATGTGTGAGATACAGCAAATAGACCAGGGTCACTAGTTTGTGGAGTAGGGAATATAGCATAATTGGACTGGAAAGGTGGGAAGGGGCCACTACACTTTGTACCTTTATGTGTCAAATGGGAAATTCATATTCCTGTTGCCTAAGCTACATTTCTCTATGCTGCAAGCTCTTCCCATATTCTCATCGCCATACAGTTCAGTTTTCACCTTACATAGTCCAGATTCCGCTTTGCCTCCTATTTCTACCATGCCTTCTGAATTCCCTAGCAAACTCTCTTTTATTTTAGACCTCTTCTACTGGGGATTCTTTTTAATCTTCTGGTGCTCACTGAAAGCTCAAATTCTGAAAACATATCTCTTAGACATCTCTCTAAAGTTGGGCTCTCCTTCTTTATTCAACATATGGGGAAAGGAGGAAGAGTTGACATACTCTAATTCTCAGTGTCAATTTGAGACCCTCCCTCTGCCACCATCACTTAGCAACCACTTCTTATCTTGAAAAGTTTACTTTAGCTTCAAAATTGTCCTTAAGATACTTAAATCATCTGCTAACAGCCATGCTTTTGTGATCTTTATTTTTATCATTTATAGACCTCCACATCACTCTACTTCCTCCCCAGTAAATTCAACACCCGACTCACAATCTTCTCCATTCCAACTTCTGACCCCCTTCAAAGATTAATTTATTTGTCCCTCAATCTCTTCAACTCCCTATTTACTTTCTTTTATTAAAGAAAAGTAAATGTTATTTTTATTTGAACTTATCAAACATAAAAATGAAATTTTCTGTTTATAAAGATATATATATATATGATTTTATATGAAACTATAAAATTCTTTTAGTTTTTTAAGTACAACTTAGATTTAACACAATAGCAATAAAATGTCCCAGTTTCTGTGTGTGTCCTCATTTGATCTTACTTTTATTCTCTTAGAAAAATTTTTATTGATACTTTTTTCTGTTTTTTCTTTTTTTGTATTACTCTCACTGCCCACTCTGCATGCAGTTTCACGTCTCCAAAGGAGGATAAGCCCTCCTTTAAAACAAGTGAGTTAAGTAACTGCAAAACCTATTTGCCTCAGTTTCCTCATCTCTAAGTTGAGGATAAAAATAGTAACTACTTCCTAGGGTGGTTGTGAGGAGTTAATGAGATAATATTTATAATTCCTAGTACCTGTCGAATAATAGGCAGTTAATAAACTGATGTTCCTTTCCTCTAAGCAATTATGCACAATGATCATGTCTGAAAATATATTTCATTCTGCATCTTTAACCTACTACCTCTCTGTGAAAGGTGAGAAGCATGTTTCATTATAAGTCTTCAAAAGTCATGATTAATTCTATTGATCAAAGTTGTTTTTGTTTTCATTATTGTAGACTTTGTACTACTGTTCTGCTTACTTAAATCTGCATCTATTCATATAGGTCTTCCTAAGGTGTTTTGCTTTCTTTTACAAAGGGATTTCATGAATCTCTTAGTAATTTATTCATGCCTCAATTATATTCCATGTAATAAACTGATTCTCTTTTTATTTTTTATTTTTTTTGGCAAGGTAATGGAGTTAAGTGGCTTGCCCAAGGTCACACAGCTAGGTAATCCATGTAATAAACTATAATAAACTATAATTTATTTAGTCAGTTATTGAGTACTCTTTTTTTAAGGTTTTTGCAAGGCAAATGGGGTTAAGTGGCTTGCCCAAGGCCATACAGCTAGGTAATTATTAAGTGTCTGAGACCGGATTTGAACCCAGGTACTCCTGACTCCAGGGCCTGTGCTTTATCCACTGCGCCACCTAGCCACCCCGAGTACTTACTTTTCTATCAGTTCTTCAATACGAGAAAAAAAGTATTAGTATAAATATTTTCTACATATGAGTCATGGTCTCTCTTTCTACTCCTTCTAGCATAGGATAGTTGATATTTTAACCCTTACCTCTTGAACCAGACCTACTAAACTGAATTTGACTCAGTTTCAAAAATTTTGAGTTGTAGTTCTGAACCAAATACATGTGAAGTGTAAACTTCATTATCCTATTAACTATCTTCAAAGAAAGAGTGGGGAGAATTTAATTCTCTACTGATTAGTAACAATACAAAATATGGAGTAGTCAAATTAATCTTCCATCCCCTTTCCCTCCCCCCCCACAAAGAATTTTACAAAAAGGATTCTAATTGAAGTCTCATCTATGTGTAGATGCAACCCTTTGAGACATTTTTCTAATAGTTAAATTGTTTAGTTGATTTTTAAAAATGTCTGATTGTGACCCCATTTGGGGTTTGTTTTTTTTCCTTCAGCTCATCTGACAGATTAGAAAACTGAGGCAAAAACAGTTAAGTGACTTGTCCAAAGGTTACATAGCTTGTAAGTGACTGAAACCGTATTTGAACTCAGGAAGATGAGTCTTTCTGAATCTAGGTCTGGAACTCTATCCACTTTGTCATCTTAGCAACCCATTCTCTAATAGAATCATTATTCAGCATTGTATCAGAGGAAATATGATATAGTGGACCTAGGAGTTAGAAAGACTTGATTTCCAGTCCCCAAGCTGGCACATACTGGTTGTGTGGCTTTAAATACATCTTTTAAACTCTGACTCAGGCAAATATAAATCAGTCAATTTTATTTTTTTTTAAATTTTACTTTAAGAAAATGGGGTTAAGTGACTTGCCCAGGGTCATACAGCTAGGCAATCATTAAATACATGAGGTCAAATTTGAACTCAGGTCCTCCTGGCTCCAGGGCTAGTCCACTGTACCACCTAGCTGCTCAGAGTCAGTCAATTTTAAAACAATTGCTTATCTACTTTGTTACTTGAAGTCAGGTTACTGGAAGTGTCTCACACAATGAAAGCATAGGTACAGTCCAAAAAAAAGTAAAAATGGAAAGTAGATGTGGAACGATATTAAAAAAACAAACAAAATCACTAATACATTAAGGCAAAGGTTCTTCTCATTAGTTTAGGTATACACTTTCATTCATATAGATATATATTTATGACTACACAATTTTGTTTTCAGTTATCCTAAAGTAAGAATTTAGTTTTACAAAAAAAAAAGTACAGACTTAACTTCAGGTACGAATGTTATGACCCAGTTCAAAATGGGAGATAACAAATGTCAAATGTTCATAGCAATTTTAAGAAGCAACCTACTCAGAATATTAATTATTTGACCTAAACTTAGCAAAATAAATCCTGATAAGCTCTGACCTTTCCATGGTTTCAAGTCTCTTTAAGATGGCTAAACCATCTGCTATCTTTTGTTTCATAATAATAATCTTAATGTGATTCAGTCAACTTTTCTTTAAACCCTGTTAACTTCCTCACAGTAATTTTGGAGTATCAAGTATTAAAAATGTGAAAGGCCTCCAAAAACTCAGCAATCTAATATCACCTTTCTTAAAAATAACTTAATAACCTCTGACTCACAGCATTACTCATCTAAAAATTTCTCCCAGACCTTATTAAAAACTATTCTGTGAGTCACAAAGAAAATATTCAAAAATGTGATAAATTTCCAGTGTGAAGCATCCTGTATAAGGATCATTTCTTTTTCAGAATATTTATCACTTTGCATACTTCCAATACATTTATTATAACCTTATGTACAGAATTACAGTATTGGAAACTTTGAAAGCCTATAGAACTTTTGACCAACATCTAGTCCAATTCAGAACTAATTATCATCCCTACTATATGTACTCACAAATAATCATCCAACCTCAGCCCCCAAACCTTCAAAGTGACAGAACCTACTCCCTCTTGAGGTAGTCCATTACAATTTTGGATAGTTTAAATTCTTGGGAAGTTTTTCCTGATATAAGTTTAAATTGACCACTTGGCAGCTTCTACCAGGTGTTGTGCTCTCTTGGACCAAATAGAACAAACCTATTCTTTCTTCCACATGACAACCACTAAAATTTTTGAAGGTGACTATCTTGTTATTTTCAATAGCTTCCTAACCCACATCTTCAAGATTTTTTTCAATTGATCTTTATCCGCTAAGGACTCAAGGGCCTTTACCATCCTGGTTGAACTCCTCTGGACACTGTCCATTTTATCAATTATCCTTATAATTCCATTAGATTAAGCTTATTTTTCTTCTATTTTCTTCAATATCCAACAATAACAATAACAAATATTTATATAGTGCCTACTATATGCATTGTGCTAAACACATTACAAATATCTCATTTGATATTCACTCAACCCTGGGAGTTAGGTGCTCTTCTGGTTCCCATTCTATAGAAGAGGAAACTGAGTCAAAGAAGTTAAATGAGGGTCTCAGGGTCACATAGCTAGTAAGTATTTAGGTTGGATTTGAATTCCAATCTTCCTGTTGCCATGTCTATCATTTAGATTTTTTTTAAGTCTTCTGATTAACTCTTTTACTCAAAAAAGTTGGTCTCTACTCCTTTTCTATTGGCAGCCAGGTGATGATACAATGACTAGAGTGCTAAGCCTGGGATCAGGAAGACCTGAATTCAAATACTCACTAGCTAAATGACCCTAGGCAAATCACTTAAACTATTTGCCTCAGGTTCCTCATCTGTAAGGATGGAGAAGAAATTGACAAACTACCCCAGTATCTTTGCTAAGAAAATTGCTAATGAGGTTACAAAAATTTGGGCATGAATGAAGCACCTGAACAGCAATATATTACAAACATAATAGTTTATACTCAAGTAGAATTTATATCAAGAATGCAGGGTTTATTCAATATTAGGAAAACTATAAGCATAATTGCCTATATCAATAACAATAGCAACAAACCATATGATTATCTCAATTGTTGTAGAAAAAACTTTTTATAAAATATTGCAACTATTTCTATTAAAAGCACTGGAAAGCATAGAAATAGAGCTTTACTTAAAATGTTAGGTAATATCTATCTAAAACCAGCAAGCATTATTTGCAAAGCTTGAAACCTTCCCAATAAGATCAGAGGTGAAGCAAAAAAATGCTTATCATCATTATTATCAATAATAGTATTAAATATTGTACTTGAAATTTAGTTATAACTATGGGAAAAAAGAACTTGAAGAAATTAGAATAGGTAATGAAGAAACAAAATTATTACTCATTGCAGATGATACAATAATATACTTATTGATCCTTGGAGAAAGAACATAAAATTACTTGAAATAATTAAAAACTTCAGGTGTAAGATATAAAATATAAATATATAATATATATATATATCTTACACCTGAAGTTTTATATATATATGAACATCAACATTTCTGTATAAAAACCAAGAAAATTCAGCAGCAAGATATAGAAGATTCCATTTAAAATAGTGACAATTGGGAATTCACCTGCCAAAACAAACCCAGGCACTGTAAAAATGCAATTTTATAAAATACCTTTCACACAAATACACTCAGATCTAAACAACTGAAAAATATTAAATGGTCATAGATAAGCCAAGCTTATAAAATAAAAGTGACAATTCTACCTAAATTAACTAATTTATCCAGTGCCCTATCAAACTACCAAAAATTTATTTTAGAAAGGTGGAAAAAAATAACAAAATGTATCTTGAAGAACAAAAGGTCAAGAATATCAAGGTCATTAATGAAAAAATAAGAAGGATGAGGTCCTGGTAGTTTCAGATCTAAAATTATTATGAAGCAAAAATCAAAACAATCTGGCACTGGCTAAGAAATGAGTGGCGGATCAGTGGACTAGATTAGGTACACAATCCACAGTAGTAAATAACCATGGAAATCTATTGTTTGATAAAGCCACAGATCAAAACTTGTTTAAGAAAAGATACTAGGATATCTGGAAAGCAGTTTGGTAGAAGCAATATCTTATACTATATATATCAAGCTAAGTTCAAAATGGTTACATGATTTAGGGTGATATAAGAAAACTAGGGAAACATGGCAAATTTTACCTGACGGGAAAAAAAAATTCTCTAAATCATTTTTTTAAATTCATTTTTTTAGGCAATGGGGTTTAGTGACTTGCCCAAGGTCACACTTTAAGTGACTGAGGTAGAATTTGAATTTGGGTCCTCCTGACTTCATGGCTGTGCTCTATCCATTGTGCCATCTAGCTGCCCCTCTAAATCATTTTTGAGTAGAGAAATGCAAATTAAGACATTTGAGATACCTCAAATCTATCGAATTTGTTACTATGATAGAAAAAGAAAATGATAAATGCTGCAGAAAATGTGGGAAAATAGGGATACTGATATACTGTTGGTGGAGTTGTGAACTGATCCAACCATTTTGGAGAGCAATTTGGAACTATATCCAAAGAACTCTAAAACTGTGCAAACCCTTTTAGAGGGAAGCTAGATGGCACAGTGGATAGAACAGTAGTCTTGGAGTCAGGAGGATGGGGGTTCAAATCCAACCTCAGACACTTGTCACTTACTAACTGTGTGACCTTGAGCAAGTCCCTTAACCTTGATTTTCTCACATTCAGTCCCATCTCCAGTTATCCTGATTCATATCTAGCTACTAGACACGTATGACAAGCACATGAAGTGAATTTCAGTGACGGGGTGCTATGGTAAGTCACCAGCCTCACTTTTTCCTCCAGTCAGTTGATGTGGTCCTCTTCAAGAATGAAGTGCAAACATCAGCATCATCACCACTACTAGGTCTATAATGGAAAGAAATCAAAGAAAAAGGAAAAGAAGATATGTACAAAAACATTTGTAGCTGCTCTTTATGTGGTGGCAAAGACTTTGAAATTGAAGAATTGAAGAAATACCCACCAGTTGCGGAATGACTGGCTAAGCTGTGGTATATGATTGTGATGGAATAATATTGTGCTTTAAGAAATGAAGAACAGGATGGTTTTAGAAAAACCTGGGAAGATTTATTTGAAGTATTTCAAAGTAAAGTGAGCAGAACCAAGAAAACATTGTACACAGTAATGACAACACTGTGCAATGATCAACTGTGAATGACTTCTCTACTTTCCATAATATGATGATTCAAGATAATTCTGAAGGATTTCTGAGGAAAAATCCACCTCCAGAGAAAGAACTGAATGCATATCACAACATCTTTTTTTTTTACTTTTTTCTGTTTGTTTTTGTCAGTGTTTTCTTTTGTAACGTGACTAATATGGAAATATTTCTTATAGGATTGTATCTATTGAGATAATCATAAGAGTTTTGTTATTGTTGTTGATATGCCAATTATATTTACAGTTTTCCCAATATTGAATGAGCCCTGCATTCTTAATATAAATTCCCACTTAAGTATAATGTATTATCTTTATGATATATTGCTGTAATCTCCTTATTAGCTTTTTATTTTAAAATTTTTAATCAATATTTATAGGAAAGTGATTTATAGCTTTATTTCTTTGTTTTTTCCTCTTTTTTTATTTAGATATCAGCATCATATTTATGATATAAGAGGAAGTGGCTTGGACTCTTTCTTTGTCATTTTAACAAATAATTTATATAGTATTGGAAAGAATTCTTTAAATTATTGATAATATTCATTTGTAAATCCATCTGACCCTTGGGATTGTTTCTTGGGGAGTTCATTGATGGGCTGTTCATTTTTTTGAAAACATAGCTATTTAAATATTCTATTTCTTCTTAATCTTGGCAATTCATATTTTTAAAAATATTTAACCATTTCATTTAGATTTAGATTAACTGGAACTTATTTGGGTAATAAAATTTCCAATAATTGCTTTATTTCTTGGTGGTGAGTGCACTTTCTTCATTTTTAATGTATTTTCATTTTTTTAATAGTGGTAGTTTAGTTTCTTTTTGAAAATAAAATTAATCAATATTTTATATATCTTGTTAATTTTTTCAAAAAATCAACTCCTAGTTTTATTTATTAGTTCAATGGTTGTTTTGCTTTTGATTTCATTAATCTTCCATTTGATTTTCAGAATTTATAATTTAGTAATTAAGTGGGGATTTTAATTTGTTCTTTTTCTAGGTTTTTTTAATTTGCACACCCATTTCATTGATTTGCTTTTTTCTTTATTTTATTGAGGTAAACATTTAGAGACATAAATTTTCCCTTTAAGTAATTTTTTGGCTGCATCCTATAAATTTTGGTGTGTTGTCTCAATGTCATTTTCTTTAATGAAATTACTTATTATTTCTATGATTTATTCTTTGACCCACTCATTCTTTAGAATTAGATTAGTTTCCAATTAATATTTAATCTATGCTTCTATGGACCTTTATTGAATGCAATTTTTATTGTAATATGATCTGAAATGGATGTATTTAATATTCTACTTTTCTGCATTTGGTTGTGAGGTTTTTAATATTCTAATACACAGTCAATTCTTGTGAAGTTACCATATGCAATTGAGAAAAAAAAGATATAGTGCTTTCTCTTCTTATTCAATTTTCTGCTAAGATCTATTATATCTAACTTTTCTAAAATTTTATTCATCTCCTTAACTTCTTTTTTATTTTATGCTTAGATTTATCTTCTTCTGAGGAAGGAAAGTTGATGTCTCCAACTAGTATAGTTTTACTGGTTATTTCCTCCCATAATTCATTTAACTCTTCCCTTAAGAATTTGAATACTGTGTAATTTGGTGCATAAAAGTTTAGTACTGATCTTACTTCATTGTATATGACACCTTTTAACAAAATGACATTCCTCAACTTATCACTTTTAATTACGTCTGTTTTTGATTTTGATTATGATTTCCACTCCTGCTTTTTTAAAATTTGTTTTTAACCTCAACTTAAGCTTAATAGATTCTGACTTAGTCTCTGGTTTTGACTTTGTGTGTCTTTGAGTTTCTAGTGTATTTTTTTGTAAACAGCATATTGTTGGATTCTGATTTTTCATCCATTATGCTATCTGCTCTTGGTTTATGGGTGAGTTCATCTCACTGACATTCACAATTATGATTACTGTGTATGTTTCCTCTCCTATTTTTCTTTTTATCCTTCTCTTTTTTTTTACCCAATTCCTTGTCAATAGTCTATTTTGATTCTGATTACTACCTCCTTTCTATCAGCCTTCTTCCTCTTCATCTCCTTCCCCTCACCCCCCCATGATATTTTTTCCTACTTCCCTGAAGGATAAGATAGATTTCTATATCCAACTGAGTGAACCAATTTCAATGAGACTAAGAGCCAAGCATATCCCCCCTCCTCTGTTTTCTTCTTCATTAAAAATGTTCTTTCTTTCACATCTCTTTTATGTTAGAATTTCCCCCATTCTCCCTTTAACTTCCCCAATGTATAAAGCACTGGCCTTGGAGTAAGGAGGACATGAGTTCAAATGTGACCTCAGACCATACTAGCTGTGTGACCTTGGGCAAGACACATAACCTTGATTGCCTTGAATCCAGGACCATCTCCACCTATCCTGATTCATATCTGGCCACTGGATCTAGATGGCTCTAGAGTAGAAAGTGAGATTGATGACTTAGCACAGCAGCCCCTCACTCAAATTCAATATTCTTGTCATGGCATCACCTCCTTTATGTCATGGTCTTTGAGCTATACATCATTCCCCTTCTCCCAGAGCATCCGTCTTTATGTTTTTGAAATCATCCCATCATAGTCAATTCAAACTGTATATTCTATGTATACTCCTTTTAGCAACTCCACTAATAATAAAGTTCTTAAGAGCTAAATGTATAATTATCCCCTATAGGTAAGCAAATGCTTATTTGTTGATTAATTATAACAAGGACAAGGAAGTTGCAAAGAGAGAGAACGAAGTTTAATGTAAGGAGAATCTTCTTAATAATTAGAGTGGTACAGAAGTGAAATGAATTATCTCAGGAGGACCTTCTCATAACACTTTTTATTAGTGTCATAGAAGGGATTCTTAATTAGGGATGAGTTGAACTGATATTCTATGAGCATACTTCCAACTCTGAAATTCTGTAATTTTGTGATTCTGTATGAGAGAATATAAGTCTTAACTCTTTAGGATCTCCTTATTTGTCATTATCTACCCAACCTTCCTCCACCTTAGATAGAAAGACAAAAAATTATCTTTACTAACATATAAAGCTGATCATTTTACCTAAAAGTAAATGCTTAAGTAGCAATGCATGTAATAATTTCACTGACTTGTCACTCTTTTTTAGGAACTATAAGTAATTTAATTTTTAAAAATGCATTTATGAAGCCACATAAAAAGATTTGTGCTATGTGGTTTGCTAAAGCAGTTTTTAGATGAAATTTTATCTCTCTAAATATATTCATCAACAAAACAGAAGAAATTAATGAACTGGGAGTGTAACTAAAAAAACCTATAAAAGCAGTGAAATGCTCAATAAATATAGAAATTGCCAGAAAAGCTGAAAGAAATTTGGCATATATTAGTTTTAGACTAATGTTTACAACATATACTATAATGAACTCTAAAGTCTTCACATTGTCTTTACAGGTAAGTCAGAGATTGAAAGTACTGGGCAAAGATCAGACTTTTCCCCATCTCAGCCCATTAAGTCATTTGAATTTTTGACCTGAAGCTCTGGGGACTAACTGCATCATAAAATGCACATCAAGCCATGTTCTGTGTTTCTTCTCCTCTTAGCATCTAGGCTTATCAGTTTTGCAAGCTGATATCCTGGTTCCTTTCACTGATGTAATCCTTTGTCATCATAGTAGCCCACAGGATTAGGGGCCCAAAATTCCTCTCGTTCCATCATATATGGTTCAAAAGTTATTAACTACTATTCTCTATATTCCAGAATTTCCATTTGTTCACACACACCCATATGCACTAACCCTTCCCTGTGCCCTTCCCCCCATCACAATGCTCTATCTCTATAAATCTTAACTTGCTCTAGTCTCTAATAGTACACATCCTGTTCTTTATTCCTACTCAGTTGTATAAGTTGTATAGGTTCAGGAGGACCAGTACTTTTGGCATGACAGTTTACTGAGCCTTTTTCAGGGCTGCTGATCCACCTTTGATGTTCACCTGATTCATGTAAATCTCACTTGTGTTTCCAAGAAGCTGTAGCATGTGCAGTGGCATACCTTGGTAAACCATCTTGGCAGATGGGCCAAATAAGGCTGAGGGTAATTAACAGGCCTCACACTCCAACCACATGAAGACTTTCCCCAACAGAATGAGCAGATGAGGGCAATTTATTCCATTGCTCATGAAAGTGGCTGAAGAAGGTACTGTGGAGCATTTAGAGCTTGGTTTGGCATCAAATATGCCAAGGTAATTCATCACATCCTGGGCTAAGGGCAGTTATCTTTACTTTTGTCCTGACACTAGACTTTGATGACTCAGGAAAAAGGAATGGGGTTGATGGTTTTGTGTAACTATTCCTCACTTAAATACAATTCATGCACAAGTCAAGACATCATCCATGATGTCCTTGGTCCTCTTTGAAAATAAAGATTTATATATTTTTATTTATATAGATATGCATATGTATATAAATATATACATATACACACATACCAATACACATGTTAGATGTGTTACACATATGTACATATAAATAAAACCACTTAGCTATATCCTCTAGGACACAAGTTCTATTGTTTATAAATTATAATCTTCCTCCTAGATCTGTTCATATCACACCTACAACTTCTGGTTCTGAAGAAACCTGGTTCCTTCCAGAAGGCATGGAATCCATAGCTATCCTTTGCATTATTGGTTCTTATTGACACAGACTTCTAGATAGGGAGGAGAAGCAGATATGTTCCTTCCTCCTCACTGACAAATCACAAGATAATATTTTAGAATCTAAAAAGGATCTCAGATGACTAATCTCCTTGTCACTTCTACCTAAATCTTACACTAGAAAAAAATGAAACCTAGTGAAAGTAAGTGTCTTGTCCGAAGTCATACAATAAGTGGAAAAGTCAGAATTTGAACCCAATTTCACTATGATGACTTCTAGACAGTCCCTTTGATACAGTCACTCATCTCTCCTTGAGTGTATAGGACAGCATTCATATTTTTCTTACTATTAAAAAAACAGTCTTCAGATGGTCCTTGATTTGTCTGAAGGGTCTTCCCCTAATCACTCTTCTTATATTGAAAGATGTCAATATACAAATTGATGTCACCTCAAACACCCAGGCTTCACATTTCATCAATTTCTTTGACTCTATAAACTAAGGCTTCATTATAACTCAGGAATACCATATGATTGTCATATGTTAGATTGTGCCAAAATGTTTGATGGACCTCCTTGAGTCTGAATGTTGTATTCCTCTATTTGACAATCTCCATCTCTGTCTCTCCCTCACTCCTTCCAAATCTATTCTTCATTTACATTATTACCTCTATTCATCTTACATTGCTTTCATTTTCATCTCCTCATAACCTTGACCCTAGGGTTGATGGGTCAAACTACACTATCCTTAAATGCTTTTCTCTCTTTAGTCTTGTTAATTATATCTTGGGATACCCTAACCATGGATGATCATTGATAATAAATCAAGTAAGTCTATTACAAACATGCTATTTAATTTCAACTGGATTTTCACTACTCTATGGAAGTCTTTTTTCCCCTTTCCTAAGACAATATATTAATTATAGATTTGGAATTGGGAGCAATTACTGAACCCAACAACTTCATTTTACAGATGAAAAAAACCTAAGGCTCAAAGAGGCTAATGTCTTCCACAGGGTTACATAGTAACCTTATATTCTCCAGAGATACATACTATCCATCTCATTTGGGATTTGAACCTTCTGATGCCTAGAGTGGAGAATACTCTATCAATTTAGTGTATCCTGGTTCCTGTGTTTTTGTATTTGCATCTTGTACCTAGGTTATAATTGAACCTAATTTCCTAGGTCAAACATCTCTAGGAGGTTATTTTTCATTTCACTTGTCTCTGTGTAATGAAGTAAAAAAGAATGGAAAGGGGCTGCTAGGTGGCCCAGTGGATAGAACACTGACCCTGGCTTCAGGAGTATCTGAGTTCAAATCTGGCCTCAGACACTTAATAATTGCCTAGCTGGATGACCTTGGGCAAGCTACTTAATCCCATTGTCTTGCATAAAAAAGGAAAGGAAGTGTGGATTCCAACAAATTCCAGAATTTTTAGCATAGTAACTTTAAGCCCTTAGATTCTTATCTGAACATGTGGCTATCTGGAACATCCAAGTCAATTTTTATACTTCCTGTTTATTTTTGTGAGATAAGAAGTTCAGAGATATCATTGCATCACAGACAGTAGTTTCTACAATAGGCAATAGCACTGCCAAGGTCCTTCTATCTCTGTTTCTATAAAATGATTTAGTCCAGACTCAAGCAAGAAGGAAACCACTGCCAGAAAAACTCTGGAAAGGGAGTTTTGAATAAATAATTCACTTTAATAAATATATTATAAATGCCATTCTTTGAAAAAAAGAGACATAAGAAAAATATCTCTCCTGACCCCCAACATCATTTGCTAGAAAGTAAAGTATTTAAAAACTTTATTTCCACTAGAACCAACTGTAAACCATATGGAGTTAGTTATAAAGCAATAAGGTAGTTCTGGGTTAAAAATAAAGAGGAGGGACAGTATCATTTCTTGCCTAACTTGTAGTTGAAGATTCAACTACTCATTTCTAATCTCAATTTGTTACTGAGGTTCTCTTTAGCCTTCATTATGGTGCAACCTCTATAAATTTGTAGCATTTCTCTTTGCTATTATATGGAACAGAGAAACTGAAACAATAACAATAAAGACAACAAAATAAAGATGATCATTTATAATGTTGTCAGGACCAGAATTTTTATATCTTCATTTTAATTGTGTCATTAGTCAAGCTCTGATCCCTTTGAAGAGACACAGTGTGTGTGTGTGTGTGTGTGTGTGTGTGTGTGTGTGTGTGTGTGTGTGTGTGTGTGTGTGTGTGTGTCTATGTAATAGAAGTGGTTTATATACATATATATATGTATATATATATATATATATATATTATGAGATAGAAAAGACTTAGGACTAGGTGACATGGATAAGAATGACAGTACTAAACAAAAAAACTCATCTTCTTGAGTTCAAATCTGACTTCCGATACTAGTTATGTGACACAGAGGAAGTCAATTAATTTTTTTTTTTGCCTCAGTTTCCTCATCTGTATAATGAGATGGAGAAGGAAATGATAAATCATTCCAGTATCTTTGCCAAGAGAACTCCAAATGGAGCCATAAAGGGTGTGGAAAAAACTAAACAATAACACAGATAAAAATATATTTTTGATATTCCCTTGAAATCGTTTGAGTGAATTTATCTATAACAACTCAGTAATATAGATAGTGCAAGGATTATTATATCTATTAAGCTCTGGGAGAATGTTTGCCTTGCCTCATGGTCATAGAAGTCTCTAGGGTTAATTCTTTAGAATTCCTCTACAATGCTTCAGAAAATTCTTCAGTCCTAGACTTCTCACAGTGGAAGCACCATGCAACCCTGCTATCTTTCCCTCCAACTGGTAGTCTTCTTAATTCCTCCATTTTAAGGAGGAGACCCAGGGCAGTCCTTTCCCTCCAGGTGGCACTCTTGATTTTCTGGACTTTCTCTACCATATCCCCAAGCAGTTTACCTCTTGCCCTTCTTCTCTACTCCTTTTAGCTTCTTCTTAGGTGTGGTCTTTTCTCATTAGAATATAAGATCCTTGAGGGAAGGGACTTTTTTTTTTTGCTTATAGTTGTGTTTTCAGTGCTTAGCCCTTAATAAATACTTCCTGATAACAAATAGTAAAGAGTCAACATGGAAAAGCAGGTTATCTGACTCAAAGATCAGAGTCATTTCCACTTTGCTACATTGCTTCCTTCTCTTCATTCTTGCTGCTCCTTTCCTATGAAGCATAGCAATCAATCAATTGACAAATATTTTCAAGCACCTGTTGTGCCAAAGACAGGAGATACAAATACAATGACTGAAATAATTCTTAATTGCAGAGAATTTGCATCCTAACAGTAGGACAAGTACATATACTTATATACATATACATATACATATACATATACATATACATATACATATACATATACATATATTTACATAAAATAAATATAAAGAGAATAAAAAAATTCAAAGTATCTGTAGTTAAGGAAATAAGGAATTAGTAGTTGTGGGAATTAGTTTCATATAGAATGCTGTATTCAAGCTGCATGTTAAAGAAAACAAAGGATTCTAAAACTTGAATTATGGAACCATGTATTTCAAGCTGTATCTTAAAGGGGGAAAAATAATTTGAAACATGTAAGATGATGGAAGCATTCATTTTATTGATGAGGTGAGGTAGGATAGCGGAAGATAGTGCAAAGTTCCAAAGAATGAAAATGAAGTGTAATGTTGGCTAGATGGACTGGATTGCAGAGAGCAGTTAGAGGAGTAATGTTCAATGAGGCTCAAAAGATAGGTTGGGTCTAGGTTAAGTGGGGCTTTAAAAGTTAAACTTTTTTTTTACTCTAAGGGGCAATGAGGAATAACTGGAGCTTACTGAGAAGAAAGAAGTGATATGGTAACATTTGTTTTTAAGGAAACTCACTTTGGTATCAGTGTGGAGTACGGATCCTAATATAGGGAGATGATATAGGGATCATTTGAGAGGCTGTTGAAATCACAGCAAGGATGAGAGTCTTAACTAAGGTCATAGTTGTATTATGGATGCGAAAATGGCAAAATTTTGCAATTAACTGGATATATGGGGTGGAGAGTAAAGATCTGATTCTAACGCTGAAGTATAATACCTGGGAGACCTGAAGAATGGTAATGTCTTTCACAGAAATAGGAAAATTTGAAATAATTGTACTTGGGGGGGCAGTGTTGCATTCATTTTGGGCATGTTAAGTTTGAAATTTCTCTGTGGCATCCATGTTGAAATGTCCAAACAACCAGTAGTTATATAGGATTGAAAATTGGGGCAGAATATATAGATTTATGAATCACTTGCGAGAAAAGCATAGGAGGCCTAGGAAAGAGTCTTGGGAGCATGCATAATTGGAGGACATGGTGTGGACAACAGCAAAAGAGATTGAAAAGAAATGGTAATACAGGTAGATAGTGTCTTGAAATTCCAGGCAGGAGGCTAATGAACAATATCAAGTATAATAGTTAATTCAAGGATGAGGACTGGGAAAAAACACATCAGATTTGGCAATTAAGAGGTTATTGGAAACTAGAGAGAGTAGTTTCAGTTTAATGATGAGGTCAGAAGCCAGCCTGGAAAGTGATGAGGAATGGAAATAGAAGCATTGAATTTAGAGTTAGGTCCTTAATAATTAATGAATAATTATTTTCATAAATTGTCCTCATTATTTGAATTTCCATTGAATTTTTACTTTGGGCTGGAAAAAATTATTGTATTTGATTTAGTTATATCTTTATGGGATTCACACACTATTTAAATGAGTTAAGTCTTTCCAAAGGGATTCTTTCATCATCTCACTGAGATCAAGAACTTAATAAAATTCTTTTTTCACTTGAATGTAGAGATTATGCTTTTTCCACATGGTTTTCAAGGGAAAATATAATTTTGTCTTTTCCCATCATTTCTCAGTCCTTTGTTTCAAATAATACAATTTTTTAGCATCCTTCCCATAAGTCATATTTATTCTTCTCTTCATGCCTGTTTCCCTGGACTGGAATCCTCCCTAGCCATCTCATAGCAGCTAGGTGACATAATAGGTAAGAATAGAGGACTTGGATTCAGGAAGAACTCAGTTCAAAATCTGCCTTAGACGGGTATATGATCCTGGACAAGTCATTTGACTTCTGCCTCAACTTCCTCATCTGTAAAATGGAAGTGACAATAACACTTATATCCTGAGGTAGTTGTTTGGTCAATCTATCAGTGAGCAAGCATTTAATAAACTTGACACTGTGCCAAATGCTGAGGCTACAAAGTCCAGACAGTAGCCCAGAAAACCAAGAAGGGGGTGGAAAGAGAAGTCCAACCAAGTATAATAAAAAGCAAGAGTCACTTGTGATTGCTAATCCTTTTCCATCTCAGGCCTTTTTCACAAATATGTTCTCTTTCATAGGTGAAGTTTGGTGCTAGTATCTAAAGGAAATTGGTTTTATCCTGAATCCCTAATATGCCATCACTGTTCAGACCAGGAAACTCAGATAGATTTGAAATCAATTTTGTTGGCTCACATACTGGCTCACTCGCCTTTGGAGACAGTCATATAACTGTCTATATGGATAGTCATATATACATCAACTGGCATATTTTCAAATGCTCAAACATTCTCTATCCTGGACTCAGATTTTTATCCTCATTATCCCCTGTCTGGTTCTTTTAAGGGCTGACTAAGGGAAATAACAAAGCGGTGGTAGCCAAGGAATAAGTGATTGCAATAGTTGCCCCAGAAAAATAATTAAAGTGGTCTTTCAGTGCTTTGGCTCTAGATGCAGATGGAGAAAGATAAATTTCAGATCTTTTTTTTTATCTTAGTGAGGTTAAAAGAAAGGAAAAGAAAAAGAAGGTCTCTGGATGAGATTTAAAAGAGAAAAGCTTGGAGAAATTTACACTGGGCAATAATTTCAAAAAAATAATAATTTATAATGAAAACAAGAAGAAAAGAAATATGCATTTATTAAGTATCTCTTATGAAGGAGGAACCACAGTTAGCACACTCACTAAGCTCTTTGCAAATATTATTTTATTTAGTCCTCACAACAACCTTGGGAGCTAAGTAATATTATTATTTCCATTTTAGAGTTGAGGAAACAAAGGCAGGTAGAGGTTAAATAACTGAGTAAATATCTGAGACTGAATTTAAACTTAGGTCTTCTCGCCTCCTGATCCACTGTGTCACCTGGATAGTTGCCTAGAGAAGGGAATTTAAAAGCAAAAGTGAAAAATCTCAGTCCCAGACATTTTGAATTTGTATACAAATAGAAAGGGATAGCGGTCACCTTTCCCAGTAAGAAGGGATCTTGAAGATAACTTAGTTTGTATTGTTCTACAAGAAGAAATCCTTCTACAGCATCATCTCCTTAATATCCCTGACAAAGGGCAATATAGCTTCTGCCTCAAAACTCTACTAATGGGCAACCCTTTACCTTCCTAGGCAGATCATTTCATTTGAGGGCTACTTTAATGCTTAGGATTTTTTCCTCAAAATGAAGCAAACTCTAGATATAAGTCCTCATAAATTTTATCTATAATGGTAGGAGAACCATATTGCTGATGCTACATACTGAAATATTAGGATAATACTGATTCATCATCCAGATGATGTTGAATGAATGGAAGTTGGGTAGTATTGTGGAAAGAACATTGAAGTTGGAGTCAGGAAGGCCTGAGTTCAAATGTGATGTCAGATATTTACTAAATGTGTAACTCTGGGCAAATTACTTAGCTCTTGACACGTAAGTAAAAAAAGGAAAACAATAGTACCTACCACTCAGGTTTGCTGTGAGGATCAAATGGGATGATATTTGTCAACAGCTTTGCAAATCTTACAATATTATATTAATATTAGCTGTCAATATATAATCCATAAATAAATATAGTATGGATATAGATATACATTATACATGTATATATTAAACATGGTATAACACTGACTTTGATAGTTCCAGGAACAAAGAGATGTAAAATGGGCATATACTAACATGTATTTGATAATATATAAAATATATATTAATATATTAATTAATATGCTATAATAATAAAATTTCCCTCATATAACATGATATAAATAATATAATTTTAATATATTAATTAATATGAATTAACATCTATTTAATATATAAAGAGATGATTGATTCATAGGAAGTGCCATAAGATGGATTTTTGTCCATAAGATTGCTACTGACTATTAATTATTTTAAAAATCCCAATAAAAACAATAATCTTATTTTGCAAAATTTCTTTCTTTTTGTGATGAAAGAGGAGCTGAATAGAAAGATATTAATCAACCACATTTCCTCATAGATGCATACTGTTTTAGGTTGCTAGTTATATATAACTAATGTGTATGTATATATATATATATTATATATGTATATGTGTGATACATAGATAGCCCTATAAAAAGTGATTATATAATATTTTAATGATTTACTGGGTTTGGCAGTTATTTAACTTTAAAAATGATCAAAGCACCAAATGATTGTATTCCTATTTATGTAAACAAATTGTCCTCAAATTTGGAACCAGAGCATGACCTCCCAAGAATTATATGATCAGATAATCAGAGGGTAAAAAGATTGACCACATGCCAGAATCCCTCACTCAGATAGTTAATAACAGGCGTATATCAGTAAAACCACAACTCCCTTTCATCCACTTTAGTTCCCTTAATCTATCCAATGTCCAGTAAACATTTTAAACTTAACATGCCTGAAAGTAAATTCATTATTTTCCCCTCCTAAGCTCTCTCATCTTCTAAACTGCTCTAAACTGCTCAATTACTATACCAGTCCCCAGGCTTACAACGTAGATAACATCCTCTATTCCTTTCTATATCACCAACTTCCCTCATATCCAATAAAATACAAAGACCTTTGCAATATTTCTGGAAATCATGCTAGATATGGTCCATTTCAATAGTCTATTTCAATGGTCTATTGGTTGATCTGCCTACCACACATATTTTCCAATTCCATCCATTCAGCTGCCAAAAATGATTTTCCTAAAGTTCTTGTCCAACTATGTCACTGAAAATTCAATAAATTCTACTATTCCCTATCATTTCTAGGATCAAATTCAAAATTCTGTGGTGTTCAGTTTTTCATAATCTACTTCTCCCTTCCCCTCACTTCTACATTTTTTTACACCTTATCACCTTCATCCTACCCCAAACTCCAAGTGCTTCTCAATCCAATGACAGAGGTCTACTTGCTATTATAAGACATTCTCTCTCTTAGCCCCAGTAACAAACACTGCTGTTCTTGCTAGTCCATGAATAGTTCCAAGCATTTTTTCTACTGTTTAATGTTTTCCTTCTTTTAAGTACACCTCCTGGCTTTTCTGATTTCCTTCAAGTTCCAACCAAAGCCCCACTGTCCATAAGACAACTTTCCTAATCTCTTTAAATTCTAGTGCCTTCTCTCTGTTGACTACTTCCCCATCATCCTGTGTATAATTCATACTTATACAGTCATTTTAACATTGCTTCCCCCATTAGATTGTTAGCTCTTTAAAGGGCAAAGACTGTCTTTTGCCTTTCTTTGTCTTCCCAGCACCAAGTACAGTTTAACACATAGTAGGTACTTAATGAATGTTTATAGACCATAAGACCACTCTAGTCCTTCCTCTGACTGTGCAAGATACTAAATGTTTCTTCTTTTGATCCATTCATCAATCTAACCTAGAATATCCCCTAAGGATTAAAATAGTAATCAGTAGGTATTCAAGAGCAAAAACAAATCTGGAGATCATTTACGCAAACCTTGATTCAGTGCTTCCCTAGTACTGTGGGCATTCAAGGATGGTCTAATCTTGGGGTGAAATCCAAAAAGATATAAAATATCCAATTATCCAAAATACAATATGTAGTTATCTTAATGTGGTTAAAAAGATTCTCAAGTCCTTTATAGTATTCAAGGTAACAGATAACATATTAGGTTCAGGACAAACTTTGACTCCAGAAAAATACAGAAACTATTCTCTGATGAGATAGAGCAAATATGCAAAACAGCAGTTCTCTGAAGAAGGCACTGGACTATGTGTTGCCAAGTGGGGCAGTTGACATTTCAGGGCATCTCTAGTTCTCATGCAGTGTCTTACACAATTCCTCTCAGACTTACATTACTCCATTTGATTTGAACTCTCCTGGCAGGGCATGACCTCTTTCTAGAAGGTCCATTAATTAGAATCAATAATTGAAGCATATTGCAAGACTGGCTACACAAATCTCCATTCCTCTACATTGGGATTTGGAGTTCTGCCACATAATCTATATGTAGCACCCTAGCTCTGTAGTGGGTCCCTGTGTTTTTCTCAGTTCTACCCTTTCCCATCTGAATGTGGAAGGTTTGGAAATCTGAAAAATCACCCTGTCCTTTCCTCCTGAGCAAACTGGGACATGAATTACTCCTCTTCTTTTTTTTCTTTCCATCTTATCCCTTCACCTCTCTCTCTGTGTCTTGAGACTAGGGTAAAAAAAGGTAACACTGAGACACTTTCTCACACAAGGAGCCATATCTGTTGCTAGAACCAACAGAAATGGGATGAAATACCAGTTATCTAAAGGGTGGACAGAAAAAAAGTCATCGAATATTTGGCTATGAAAAAGTAAAGATAAAAGTTCATAAAATATTCCCTCAGGTGGTCTTCCTGACCACCAAACCAGGAATGAAGTCCTAGCTGATATGTTCTGTAAATATAAAGCCTCTTCATAGTTATCTTCTTCTACCCATCTACCCTCTTCATTTGGAAGACAATGAACAATGAATTCTCCAAGTGATTTAAACTTATCAAAAATTACCCTCTCACAGAGAAAATTTCAAGTAGAAACTCTTAAGAGAGAAAACACAACTCCATCTCAGCAGTTCTAGAGAAGGAAATAGAAGGAGAGAAAATATCCTTAGCAAATTTGCCTGTTCAGTCAATGAGGAAATGTCTACAAAGGTTCATTCTGGGTTCAACTCTCCTGTTGCTTGTAGCTCATCTGCCCATGGTTCCCCCACAGTCTTGCTAGAACAATCTTCTCCCCTCTGATTTTCTTATGTGCCCCCAAACTTTGTGTGGTCACAGGATTTCACCCTCTCTTATTCTAAACCTCACACTGGTGAAATAATACTCCCCTCATCACTCTCCCCCCCCTTTCTGGGAATTATTTCATTAGTCTTTGGATTTCTCTAGTCCTAATTTCTGTTCATATATTATTACCATTGGTCTGCTGGACATTTTGAACTGGGTATTCTATAAGCATCTCAAGCTCAGAAGGTTTAAAAAGAAATGGTCATTCTATCTCCTTCCCTCCCCTCTATGACTCAATCTTTTCCTTCCTTCTCTATAAGTGAAGAATATACCACCATTACCCTCATTATGAAAGCTGACAATCTTGTGCCATACTAAAAATTTGCCATTTCTATTTCTATATATTTTTTGCATATGTTTCCCCTTCTCTGTGCTTACATAGCTACTGCTCTTAATCAGGCTCTCATCACATCCTGACTGGACAATTACAATGGTTTTCTAATTGGTATCTCTTCCTCATGCCTCTCCCCACTGCAATGGATTATCCAAACAGGTGCCAAGATAATTTTCTTCAAAGCTATAAATGAATGAATGTAAAAATACTATATACTAAGGACTGTATTAAATGCTATGAAAATAAATATAGAAATGGAAAGAGACCTTGCATTCACAGAGCATATATTTAAATAGAAAGAGACAACATACATAGAGTGATGCTTTGATTTGAAAAGCCACAGCGAAAATGAATATAGTCTTAGGAAAGCAAATTTACATACATATTCTAATAGTAATGGCAACATTGATTTGATTATGATTCCAGTGTGGAAAATAGAAATGGGGAAGGAGTGAGAAGACTTCTGGAGAGTAAAGTGAAGTATGGCTGAGGGACCCACTGAGCAGTGAGGTCCTTGGGCAACTGCCTCCAAATATGGACATATTAATTCCATTGGGCATATTTTCTGGTGCAGGTGGCAAGGTAACTTTAATCACATTAATCTGCTAAGTTCTTTTTGGACCTGAACTTTGTCATCTAATGTGTTGGGTAGCTTGCCAAACTTTGTATCTCTGAAAATCCAATAGGCTAGCTACAAATGACTTACTTCATCAATAAATCGAAAAGCAATTAATCACCTACTATACGCCATACTCTGCGGAGAGAAGGATGTGGCAAGAATTTTCTTTTTGGAATCTTCTATAGTTGTGGCTGCAGAGGAGGCAGAGGCTCATATTCACATAGTATTCATTTTTGTGAAGAATGTGGGAGATATACTTATCTGCTTTGCATAGAGAAAGAATAAGTATATTTAAATTTCTTAGATATGAAAGTTGGTTTCTTTAGCTGAATTGAGCCTTCATTATTCTGTGAGAAGTGTTTTAGAATAAAATATAACTTCAAACCTTCCTATTTTGTAATGGTGTTCATAAAGATCTATTTTTATTTTGTTATAAATAAAATTAATATTTTAATAGTGTGTGCTTTTATTTTTAGAAAAGCAAAATGTAGCATTCATTTAATTTTACAGGTTATTTTTCAGAGAAAAATACTCAAATGCCATCAATTGACTCTGAATTATTTCCTGCAGACAGACAGGGCTTAATTAAATTCAATGTGCCAAATATGGCTAATTACCTGAGCTCACAAATTTGAAATAATCTTCCAAGTTGAATTGCTCTGAAGAAAATTTTGACATCTACCATGTGAAATAATGAATCACTAGAACATAAAATGAAGTCTGGACATAGTAGTCTAAATAAATCTCTCATGGAGCAGTAAAGCAAAAGTTCTTTTTGATCTATTGTTTAGTAGGGCTCATGGTCCTTTCTGTGGTTATTTTACTTCTGAAATAGGTACTCATAGGGTTTTAAAGAAAAGTCTGCAGTCAACCTTTCAACAATGAATTAAAGGGAAGTTTTGGCTAATTATGGTCATAACTGAATATCTATAGTTATAAGATAGGAAATTGTTTTTAGGAAGGGGATATCTCTTATATGGTAGAGAGGTTCTGTTTCATTGTTGTATTTTTGGTGTCCAAATTAGATTCATCAGTGAGATGCTTATTTTCATTTCATACAAGTACATCATTTTATTAAAATGCTAGTTTGCCTTCATGTGAGTAGCCAAAATGAGCATACCCAGTTCCTCTAGCTACCATTATGGTTTCCATGGAGAGAGATTACAAAATAGCATTATAGGTACTTTGAGATTCATGTGTTAACCTTGGCATTTTCAAAACTATCTAAGGCTCAGTTAGACTGTAACTCTTGGAAGGACTACAGGGACCTTATCTATTTTTCATCTTTGCATACCTCTTAGTACTTATCATAGTGTCTCATTTATAGAATTCACTCAGTAAGTACTTGGTGAATGAATGCTTGATTGATTACACTGCTAGTAAAGGAGGACTCTGGTTTTGATGAATGTCCTCACCTCCACCACCATTTCCCTGTCAAAATATATCTTTTCCTCTATTTTTATTGATAGCACATTTTTTTTCCTAATCATCCACACTTAACAAAAACAAAACTCTTTTAGTTATCTTATACTTTTTTTGAAGTTAGGTCTATTTGTTTTATTATTATTATTATTATTATTATTATTATTTACTGGGTTTAAGTGACTTGCCCAATGTCACACAGATAGGAAATTATTAAGTGTCTGAGACCCATATTTGAACTCAGATCCTCCAGACTCCAGAGCTGGTGCTCCATCCACTGTGCCATTCGCTTAGCTGCCCCTTTATCTTAGACTCCTTCCTCTTTCTTATATACCTACATCTTATTGCAATCCTTGTATTATACACTTTTTCGTGTCTTGAAGTACCCAGGGACACTCTGTAAGAAAGTTTTGCTCATAGAAAATACCCAAGAAACTTGGTTTGATATAACAATAACAGCAACAATACGAAATGATAACACTAATGATGACAATAAATGACAATAAATGACTGAGTCAAGTGAATTTGTTGGTGCAAACAGGACTTCGTTGATGAGTACCATGAAAAAAGACTATAAATAAGGAGCTTGGACTTTATGTTGATGACACCTATACAAGAAAATAATGAAATCAGTCTCTGACTATAAAAATTTGACACCTACTGATTACTTAGTAAAACATGAGAAGTGGTTAGAATACCACACCAGGAGTTCATGCTAACAGATAATAAATCACCATATTGCTCAACAAATAAACTATACAGATATCATACTATTAATAGACATTGACCTCTTCCCTACAATTTCTCAGCCATAAATTTAAGAATAGAGTTTTTAATAGATGTTATCATCCCAAAGATTCATAATATTAATCTACATGAAACAAACAAAAAACTTTAGAAATATAGAGACTTGATCAAGAAGATTGATATTATTTGGAAGCAATCTAAAGCATTTAAAGCATTTTCATTATGTGTCCAACCCTATGCTAAGTGCTAAGTATACAAAGAAAGGAGGAGAAGGGACCATGTCCCTGCCATCAAGGAGCAACATCTCCATTATATTAGGTGCTTCTGGTGATATCCTGAGGCTGTTTCCATTTAGCCTATAGAGGCTGTTCCCCTGTGCAACAGTTCATAAAACAGTGAATATAGAGGGATAAGAACAGGATAATGATTTATTTCAGGACTGTTTCTGACTGAGTCCCACTGAAAAATATGAGAACAAGAAAAATAACAGAAACAATGACAGTAACACAGATCCACAAAGAGCTTTACCTATGTGATCTCATTTAATTCTCACAAAAGCCTTGTGATGTAGCTATCATAATGATCTCAAATTTTAGAGATATGGGTCTAAGCAGGTTAAGTGACTTGCCCATCATCACTCAATAAACAATAGACATAGGACTCAAATTCAGGTCTTTGCCTTCTCCAAGATAGGCAATCTCTCCAACACATTCAGCTACCTATTGCTTATCCTTGTAATAACCCCTTGTACACATAGTACAAATATACCAGGAATCTGAGACTGACACCTGGCTTGAAAAAAATTACAATTGAATGGGCTATATATCTATTTAAAGTTCAAAAGCAGGGGCTAGGTGGCACAGTGGATAGAGTACTAGCCCTGGACTCAGGAAAACCTAAATTCAAATCCGATCTCAGACTCTTAATAATTATCTAGTTGTGAGACCTTGAGCAAGTCACTTAACCCCATTGCCTTGCAAAAAAGGTCACAAGCTATGCAAATTTTCAAATGGACATCAATAAGTCAGGTTAGAGTTATCTTGACAGGTTTTACTCAAGCCTGCTCAGCCCTAGATTCTTCCAGCTAGAAGGGACTCTCAGTGGGTGAAAATAGTATCTTACTCTCTAATTTCCTTTTGCTTTTATATTTATATAGTAGTTATCCTAGATACCAATCTCTCAGAACATTAGAAATTTTCTGCATAGACAAAGACTTCTGTATTTACGATTGTATTGTTTTTGGTTTGCTAAGCTCTTATTGAAAAAATGGACTTTTTATTAACTATAAAAACCAGAAATGAGAGTTCATTAAAAAGGCATCCAATATGGGGCATGTAGGTGGTGTAGTGGATAAAGCACCGGCCCTGGAGTCAGGAGTACCTGGGTTCAAATCCGGTCTCAGACACTTAATAATCGCCTAGCTGTGTGGCCTTGGGCAAGCCACTTATCCCCATTTGCCTTGCAAAAACTTAAAAAACCCCTAAAAAACAAAACAAAACAAAAGGCATCAAATAGTCAAGGACTGTCGTTTTCTTTCCAGTCTGTTACAAAGGTGGAAGACATATTCTAAGGTTCTGGGTGGGGTGAGGCTTCATTATCTCTCTAGTTGACCTGCATGTGGTCTCTGAATAAGGGCATCTGTTTGTTGCCCCTTGGGATTTGTTCTTTCCTGCTCAGTGAAGGTGTAGGAGTTAGAAGCTAGGCTATGACCTTGTGAACTTTTAAAAATTCAGAAAAATTATGTTGTTGCTGGGACTGTTGACTCTTCATGAGTCCTTTCGGGAGTTTTCCTGGCAAAGATATTAAAGTGGTTTGACATTTCCTTCTCCAGCTTCTTTTTCAGCTGAGGGAACTGAGACAAATGGATTAAATGACTTGACCAGGGTCCCATACCTAGCATGTTGGGCTGAATTTGAACTTAGGTTTTCGTGACCCAGAACCAGATTTCTCCTCTGAACCATCTAGCTGCCTTAGATTAATGAGCCACCAGCTGTCTGGGAGCTGGAGTACATGCCAGACTTTTTGCAAATAGCTAAGCTGAATGAGGAGCAGAAGTTCTAAACTATCCATTTATTAAATCATCAAAATAGATTGAAGAGAGCAAGAGAATCTTATCCATCAGTTATATTCAGAAGTGAACTTGATAGGGCAAAAATACTTGATAAAAATGCTTTAAGTTCAAATTTATTCTCTCTCTAGATACCAAGATAGTGAGGGGAAATTTCCTAAAGATTTGAAGGAAATGCTTTGTAACTTCTCTTCTAAGTTAAAAAAAATGCTAATCAATATTAATTGATCAAATGTCACTGGGCACTCTTCATTGTCAACTGATGCTGGGATAAATATCCTGAAAGGAAGGTTCAAAGATAAAGCATTAAAAATACCCCCAACCTGCTTGGGATTATATCTAGAACCCAGGAGGAGAGATATGACCTTTCTCTGAAAGATCTGACTCACCAATATGAGTGGAGAATAGGATAAGAATGCCAAGGGCTTATCTGGGCTTATTGATGATCTCCTGTCCTAGCCCTCCCTTCTCATCTGCCCTTTTGCAACTCAAGGTAAGGTGCATAAAATGCTGATGTCTAGGAGAAAATGACGAAATAGCTATGAGGAATGCTCTGCAGTAGTTTGATCTTGCTCAGAAGTGAAATTATAGTTCTCTGAAGAAGAGAAAAAATCTTTCTCCTTGCTTCACATCACCTTAAGCCACATGAATCTATACTTCCTTTGCAATCTTAAAAAAAGTACATTCAATTTTCAATCCTTTTTATATAAGGTGAGACAAGTCTATGCTCTTTGTCTTTTTCATGGTTTTTTCTCCTCTTTTTTTTTCTTTGCATTAACTGATATGATTGAGCCTTTCCCTATGTCTGTTGACACTTTCTGATGCTCAAATAGGCCTCTCTGGACACAGTATTGATGGTCTTACAAGGGGAACTACTTATTGGTAAAATAGATTTTCTGTCTCTTGATTTCTTACTGTTCCATTTTTTGTTTCCTCCTTGGCATTTTTTAAAAAAATTCTTTTAGAATGTCTCTGGCTTATTTTTTCTTCTCTCTTACATCTTTTCCTGTCCTTTTCGGACTCTCTTCTTACTCCACCCTATATTTCTTATATATATTCACATTCTGTAATAATATGATATCACCTACAAGGAAAAATTGAATCATTGAATATAGTTTCAAAATGAATAACTTTCTTCATTTTTAGATTATGAATATAATCACTGTGCTGTACAGCTATGATAGAATATGCTATACTTCTTGAGAAGTGTAAGGAAAAATTATATTGTTAAAAGGAAAAAAATTCTTCATTTGGATTTTCACTCTGATTAATGAGACAAAACTCAGGACAAAGAGAATTAAAAGGATTTTATTATGAGGGCATTAAGGGAACAACAACACATGGAAAAGCTGCTTACTGAAGATAAGCTATGGTTTAAAGGTGGTGATAGTTTTTATGGGTAACTTTTAGATAATCCAGATAGCTTCACCTCAACAAAAGAGATTGTACCCTTAAATTTCAATTCTTTTACAAGGTATCAAGAATGTGATAATTTGCATGTATACCTGACAAGAGGAGATGATACAAAACGCTACAGACTTGGTTTCCCCTTCCTTATCAGAAATGGGAACAAAGGGATGCTTTCAATAATATCTTTATTTTATTGTTGCTAGGGTCTCAAATTTTTAGTGTATTAGTAATATTAAAGATTTTAAATGTAAATCTAATGAATCAGTATGATTTTAATTTTCTAAGCTTCTAGAAAACTATTTCTATTTTATTGTAGAGTTTTAAATTTGGAATTAGAAAGCTCTTCATTAGAATCGTGCTTTGATGTTTACTAGTTCTATCACCTTCCTCTCATCTTAATCTCAATTTGTTCATCTATTTAATAGGTATAAGATATAGCCTTTCTGTATAGTAGATATGCTAATTTCTGTAGCATTTACCTCACAGAGTTGCTTTGAGTTTTAATTTAGCTAGAATATATAACACTTTGCAACATTTAAGCTACTTAAAAATTATTCTCATTGTTAATGACATTTTCCTTATCAAGTATGGAACCAAGGCAACAAACACTCCTCCTTCAGTGCTAGAATCAGATGATAATTTAAGTGGGAAATATTTGACAATATAAATAAAATACAATAATACATAGATAATGTTAACATGAGCTTTTCCAAATAGGTATGTGGCCCTTGGGGTGAATCACTAAGTGCCAATCAGTGATCCCATTTCTTTATGAGTTTGACATCATTCTTTTAGAGGAAAGGTGTAAAAATGACTTGAAATGACAAGATTTGTTCTTAATTCATGGTGTCCCAGGCTGTTCAGTCTCTTTAAACTTTAAGTTTTTCACCTGTAAAGTATTTCAAAGGTTTAAATGCAGCTACTATTATTTTCTTATGAGTTCACTATCTTTTGGAACTGCCAGGACCTATTTTTCATTTTTTGATGTATCTAACTGAGGATGATCAATATTAAGGTATATGAAAGGAAAGAAATATGTGTGACTAAGCCATTTTTACACTGAACAGGTAAAGAGACCACATTAACTTTGAAAGGAATAAAAGAGGAGTCAGATTTATTGTGCTTAAAAATGTAGATGTTTCAAAAGTCTTAGCTCAGGTTTGAGTTTTAATATGCTGCATGAAAACTTTTTTTAAAAAAACATTTTATTTGTTTTTACAACTACATGCAAAGTTAGTTTTTACCAATCAAATTTTTTGGCAAGGTTTTGAGTTTTACATTTTTCTCCCTGCCTCCCTCCTCTCCCTGACAGAAAGCAATCTGATAAAAATGTTTCATATATAACCATGCTAAACAATAGATTCAGACTGATCATGTTGTGAGAGAAGAATTAAATCCAAATGGAATAAAGAAAACATTAGAGAGGGGAAATGACATAATACATAAGACAACATTTTAAAATGGAGGGTAGTAAGTTTTGGGCTTCATTCAAACTCCAGTTCCTTCTCTATATATGGATGCTATTTTCCATCATAAATCTTTTAAAATTGTCTTTGATTAATGTACTGATGAGATGAACAAGTTCATCATGGTCTGGTGAGGTGAACAATTCCATCAGGGTTATCATGATCCCATGTTGCTGTTATTATGTAATATGTTCTCTTGATTCTGCTTATTTCTATTCATCAATTCATGCAAGTCTTTCTAAACTTTTCTCAAATCCTGTCCCTCATGATTTCTTATAAAATAATGTTCCATCACATACACACATCACAGTTTGTTCAGTAATTCCCCAGTGTATAGGCATCCTTCAATTTCCAATTCTTTGTCACTAAAAAAAGAACTGCTATGAATTTTTGTACATTTAAGATATTTACCCTTTTTCATGATCTCTTCAGGATACAGACCCAGTAGCGATCTTGCTGGATTAAAGAGTTTGCAAAGTTTTATTGCCTTTTGGGTAATTCCAAATTGCTCTCCAGAATCATTTTTTATTTTTGAATATTTACTGAGCCACATAAATCTACATTTATAATCTAAATAAAAGTATATCTAATTCTAAATCCTTTTTATATAAGGAGAGATAAATCTATGCAATTTGTATTTTTCATTGTTTTTGCCCCTTTTTCTTTTGCATTAAGAGATATGAATGAGCCTTTCTCCATGCCTGTCAACACTTTCTGATTTCCAAAGAAGTCTCTCAGAACACTGTATTAATTCTTTGACAAGGGAAATGATTTATTAATAAAATAAATTTTACTTGGAGGGGGGATGTAGGTATATTTATATATGCATATACATATATTCATATATGCACATTGATATGCATATACATGCTTATATACTTAGATACATGCATATATATGTTTAAAATACATAACAGAAGTTGACAGATTTTTGTAAAATCAACTTGTTTTATACATATTGAAATGTTTATAATTGAAGATTGGTAAATTCATAATAAAAATATAGAAACTCACTTTCCTATAATGAGGTGAAATAAAGATGAGTAAATGTCAGCACGTCCTTTCTACTATTGTTATGAAGCATATTTATTTTCTTCTGCTGCTTTAGTTGTATACTTTACAAAAAAAGGAAAGTTAAAATAAATAGGGTCAGGTAAAGTAGCACTGTAGTTGGATGCATCTATAATAGAGTTGATTAGTGTCACAAACTTGGTATATGGGATGATTTCCCTCTTAAAAGTAAAAAGGAAATTGAAAGCTGTACTAATGTTTTTGAAATTGAAATGAGGTGACATTTAGCTCAATAGAAAATAACATTTTTGAGAAAAGAAGAGAAAACCATACAATAATCAAAATATATTGATAGAAAAGAATGTTAGAAAATGACTATATACAGATGGTAACATCTTTTTATTTAGAGTGGGAAATTCTACCTTGAAAGAAAATGTCGCTTCTTCCTTCAAAACTCACTTTCTAATTTATGGTTCAGCCATTCTACCCTCTATTCCTTGTTATATATTCTCTTCTACTACCAAAAATTACATATACATATATATATATATTTTGAGACAGCACATTCTGAGAACAATAGACAATACTATGCTTCATTTTTTTTCTTGTGATTTCAAAAATTTTTAAATTGCTTTGTGTTATGTAAATTGTCATAAAATTGAGCAAGGTAAATGCTGAGTAATTTTTCCCCTTTAAAATCAGCATCATATGTAGGTAACTGGGGTTTTCTCAGATTGTGTTGGGGAAATTGAAGTCTTACCAGTTCTGAAATTGGCCAATTGTGTGTCATATATGGACTAATCCAGTTAAGTTGGAGATGCTTCTTCCTCTAAAGCTGCTTATTTTACTACTGACAACTCATAAACCCATCACCTATAAACTCACATTTATAAAGTCACAGTATTAAATCAAGGAAATGTTACCTGGGGACTATGGATTGTTATATAAAACTAACTCAGCCAATCAAGATACGGTTAATTTTCAAATTATGTCACCTTAATTATTTTAGATAAAATACTGCAACAGATTGGGAAGCTTTTTTGATTAACAAAAAAGTAATTTTATGACCTCTTAACAATGAAATAGGCCCTTGTAAATCTCTATACAGATGTGAAATGACACTTCCCTTTTTCAGAGCAATTGGAATATGCTGATTCCAGTAAATTAAGACATTCCTACTGTTGTTATTATGAGGTTGTTTACAATCCCTTAAAAATGACAATTGAGTTAGCTACATTATCCAAGGGAAAGTATGCACAAGTGTAGTGTTAACAAAATGATTTTAGAGCTAGGATTATTAACATTTTTTGGTTTGTTTCACAGACCCTTTTGGTAATATCATGAGGCCTATGGAAAATAATATAGAATTAAAAAGTAAACTGATTCTTTTGAAATATGGTTATAAATTTTTTTAAATTTATGGACTCACATTAAATGTCCCAGAGAAATTATAATATAAGATAACATTTTTACACAATTTTAAAGTTTCAAAAAACACTTTGTATACACTATTTCATTTGTTTCTTAAAATGTGGTATATTAAGTGCTATAGTTATTATTTGTCCAGAAGAAGGAAGTAAATATGAGAAAGGTTAAATGATTTGCCAAAGGACATATAGCTAATGTCTGAGACAGGATTCAAATCCAATGGCCTTTTAACTACAATATAACCTTACTCTAGATAAAACCTGATTTTACATTATTTTTGACAATTCAATTTGTCTGTCTCTTTTGAACACAATATTCTGAAGAAATTTTTCTTTTTTTTCTGTTTTTTAAATTTTGCTCTGCTGACAAATTTTCCCTGATTTGCTCCTTCTGGTAGCTGCTTTCAATATATGTCATCAGACAAACAGCAGATAACAACAAATATAAGAGCCGAGAATATGAAAATTATTTTAACTAATTATTTTCACTTATCTGGAACTTAACTAAAAGGTTTCTGTTGACCACAGGTGTCAAAGATACATTGCAGCAACCAGATTAAATTATAATTGGGAAATAAGCATATACATCCATATATGTACACATATGAATAGTCCCTCTATATAATATATAAAAAATTAAAAACACAGTAAATAAGAATAGATCATACTAACATATGACTTTCTGAGTCAATATGTGACCTGTAGGGATCTTTAGATGGGTTAGTGGCCTCCATTTCTGTTTCAGTTTAAAATAATTAACCCAAAATATTAATCATAACTATTAACTTATGACTTGTATTCTGCATTCAAGTTAATACTAGAGTGTCACTAAAATTCATTTATTTAGATAAAACTTCTTGACTCTACCTCATTTCTGAATGATACTTTGTTGACTCTACAATACCAGCAATGAGTATGGTGGAGAAGAATCAAAGTTCACAAAGTCCTTTTCCCCACAATCCTTTATCAAAGTCAGGATTAAATTCCAGCATATTCCTGAGTCAAACTAATAAACTTTATTACCTCTCTTCCTCCGAGAATCATCATCCCTCTGAGCCATCTTTCTGTATAATCAACAATTACAGAAAGAGGAGATTTCTACAAAGGAAAGCTTCTGGAAAACTCCCTGAGTATTTCAAGAACCCTTTCCTTTGGTCTGAATGAGTTGCTTTGGTACCCTGTTTTGAGAATGAATTTTAGTTGTAACTCAAGCAACAAATGAATTTATTGAGTATCTTGATGAAACACAGCAATATTCTAGGTACTCTGAATGATACAAAAGCTAAAGAGGCAGTCCCTGTCTTTGGGAACCATAGGGTAAGTTTGGGAAGGAAAAAACCCACATAAAAAACAAGATGATATATGATTGCATGTTCAATTATGTGGCTAAGACTGGTAGAACTTAGAGGTTTGGTTCAGCAAAGGAAAAGTTAAGTGAGAGCAGACAGAGCTTTAGGGAGGATGAATGTTTCCATTTGGGACATGAAAGATAGAGATAATTATTTTTTGGAGAGAGAGAGGACATATGTAGTCATGGGAGCAAGATGAGCAAGACCTATAACATAAAATGGGCACAGTAGGTTTGTGAGAAGAGAATTGTCTTACTAATGATCAATCTTGATTTTTTGGGAATCTACCTCCAAAAAACTTTTACAGGTATGGCTTATCCCTCTACTGATTCCTCTGGGATTCCTCTAAGGGCATTGAAACCTAGATTTATAGATCTAGGAATAGATTTGCCTCCCTGGCTAATGAATCAACCACTGAGTTTCCTGTGAATCCCTGAACTGTAACGCTTTTTATTAAACTCCTTAACAGAGTCTCTGGCACTCTTTAAAAGAATACACAGGAAGCAGCATACTTACAGAGCTGTATGTCTGTACTGCTCTGACTTTCACAAAAGCTTGAGTAATGAAAAGAATCTTGGAGGACCTACCTCCATTGGCATTTAAGATGAATTTGCATTCGCAGACATTAGGTGGAGAATTGATTGAGTTAAAGAAATTGAGTTTTCCAATGAAATAATGATCAATTCTCATTATATAGAAAAATGTCAAATCTTATTATCCTTTGCGTAGATTATGTATACATTATGTAAATATGAAAATTGAGAGAAACAGAAGTGAAGCAAGTGAGCCAAGTCTCATGCTGATCACTAGATGAAGGACTTAGCTAATTTATTTAGTTCACACCAGAAAATGATTGATAATATTTATTGATAAAATATAAATAAAATGAGCTTCAGTGCAAAATTTCAGAAGTGTGTATTTACCTTTGGTTTGATTAAAGTTTGGAAACTGCTTTAGAACTTACTAAGTTTCATCTCATCCTCACTTAAACAGTTTGACCACTAAGTGTATGCTCTCAACCTTATGCATTTTAGTCCCATCCTTTCTAAAGTTTCTCCCTTCTACCAGCCCCTTTGTTAGCTCTCTTTGACTTTGCCTCTGTTTTAGTGGAACAAACACCAAATTTGGAATCAGATGATTTTCCTTTGAATCCCAAATTTCCTATGTGCTGACTGTGTGCAATGCCTGTATACAAGTCATTTGACTTTTCTTAGTTTCTCTTTCCTCATCTATATAATTAGTGAATGGGACTACATGACCTTGAAATTCCCTTTCAGTTTTAGATCTATGATTCTCTTTGGAATTCTCCTATTGTGAATAAAATCCACTTTTCTCTAGAAATTCCCCATTCACTTTGTAAGTGAAACTAGACTTTCCCATGAAATTTTTCCAACCTCTTTTCACTAGAGACCAATAGTCAGCAGGAAAGGTAAACGTACTCCTTAATCGTCAGTTCCCCTTTCAGACAATAGTTCTATCCTTACATTTTTGAAGTTGATAAAGTCTGCTTTATCATCCACTTGCCATCTTTGCTTCCTATCACCTAGTGAACTCCAAGTTACTCTGCTGCCACTTCACAATCTTCCTGTTCATTGTGCTTTCCACCATTTCACTGTTAAAAGTTTTCTTCTAGGTATGTAAAATGAGAAAGGTTTCTGTGCAAAAATGATTTTCTATTAAGCAGAAGAATGAGTTAATTAACTTCAGCAAGGATCAAATTCGAAAGAGACACAGAAATGTGGAGTCATACTTAAGGTTTTCTCTCTTACTAAAAGAGGCATTAAATAGAAATTTGCTTATTCAACAAATATTTATTGAGCTTCTGTAGATAATTCCTTATAAATGTGGATGTTCTCATCTCCAGCTCTGCCAGGTTTCCTCTATGAAGCTAGCAGAGCTTGGAGAACAAATTGGTGACAGTCGGTACATTTGCAAGTCCAGTAAGAGTCATCATGAAAAGACTGCCTCCAAAGCAAATAGTTAATTATAGTAGAACCTCAGTTTATGAGTAACTTGGTTTATATATGCTTCTCTGGAGGAGGAAAATTTTTTCACAAAATTTGACTTGTAGGACAAATTCTCAGTATGGACATCTTATTTGTGAAGGGAAGACACTCAACTACGGCAATTTTTTTTTTTTTTTGCTTTCATATGTTAAGCAAAGGAACCTCAGGTCAGTATTTAATTGGCTTGTTTTTGCCATTGACTCTTTGTGAAGGCTGAATCATTCACTTTTAACAGCACCATTATAAGTGTGTTCACATGTGTTTGCGGGATGGCAATACTTTGCATAAAAGTGTATAGTAATGACTGTGATCTACAATAATATTTTTAATAATGGCCTGGATGAAGAGGAAGATTGAAAATAAAGGTGCAAAGAAGGAAATCATTAGGTTGGAAATGGAAAAAAGAAATGTATGAGAAGTATGAAGGTGGTGTGTGTTTGACCAACCTCATGGTTTTTATAACTGGTCTGCATCTACAGACTCTACCATTTTGAAGGAAAAGGATGAAATAAAGGCATTAGTTGCAGCAAAAGTTGTCACTAGAGAATGTCAAAGCAACAGCCACATGTTCTATAAGATGTTGAAAAGTTGCTTTTCAGGTGCATCAATGAGAAGCAGTTGGAATGTGAAACCATAACTGAGAACATATCCAGGAGTTGACAATGGATGAACTGATGGATTGGCATGAGTAATAGAAATTGTGGAGGATATCTCATTTGGGAGGAGGTTGAGAGGTCAGAGGAATTCTTCATGCCAAGTTAGATTAGGGAGGTTTATCAGATGTTAGGAAAAAAAGTGAAAATTTTGTTGAAAAGCATAACCCAAATAAAACTATAGCAATGAGAGCCGCGAATATCTTAAACTATAACGCAATATCATACTTCCCTGTTGTTCTGAAAAAAATGTCGAAAACACATGTTAGATTCATAAGTCAGAAGAGAACATAAAAAAAAACAATGAGTCAAAACATGAAAGTGATTCTCAAATTGAAAAACAAATGAAGACAGTAGTATTTTTCTTACTTTTAGTAAAAGTAGTATAAGAGAGAACATTCCATACATTGAAATCCCTGATATTCTCAGGGAAGGAGATTCTTCTTCCAAGCAATAACCCTTCCTTTCCCCTCTCTTTTCCCTCATGCCAGCTATAACCCTTCTCAGAGGTAAAGTGCAGGTTAATTTGTTTTATTTTAGATTTATATTGTGTACTAATCTTTGCTATTATATTTCAGATGCATTAGGGACAAAAGTTTGCTTAAAATTATAAATAATTATTTTTGTAAGAATTTTTTTGGAGCTGTGACACTGTTCATCCAATTTCACGTTATTTCCTGTAGGAAAATTCACTTTGCAATATGAACAAACCATATGATAAACAGAATCTTGATTAAATTAGTAAACTGAGGATATACTGTATTCTGAATGGAGCAAGTCATATAATCATTGATTGGATTTTAGCCTATTTTGGGGAGTACTTATAGCACTCAAGTGACAGATCTTTTGAAGTACTGAACTATTTAAGTTTTAAAAAATATTTTATTTTCCCTCTCTTTTTTACCCTCCCTGAGACAGTAAATATTCTGATATACAAGGACAGTCAGGAAAAAATTTCCATATTGGTCATTTTGTACAAATAGACTCATAAAAAAAGGAACAGAAAAATAGTATGCTTCAGTCTGTATTGAGACATGATTTTTAACCTTCAGATAGGTAGTATTTTTATCATGAGGACCATTGTATTGCTGAGAATAGCTAAGATTTTCACAAGTCTTCATTGTATAATATTGCTATGTGAAATATTCTCCTGATTCTGCTAACTTCACTTTGTATCAATTCCTGTAGTTCAGGTGAACTGAAATATTTAATAAGCCTCATATGTTCTTTGTAGGTATTAGTTCTGTGATTTCATTACTTGATATAGGTAATTCCTAAGTGAGGAAACTCCTTCTATTTAAGCATATTGGCATTTTCCTTGCAATTTATTATCTTTGAGAATTAGCTAGAACATGAAGATGAAAAGTGACATTTCCAAAGTCATAGAACAAGTATACGTTAGAGGCTGGACTTGAATTCAGATCTTCCTGGTTCTAAGGCTAGCTCTCTATCTCATTTCATGAAAAAAGCTTCACACACACACACACACACACACACACACACACACACACACACACACACACACACACAAACCATAGCTTCTTTCTTCTCTAAAAGGGTAAATAGGTATCACAGTAGATTGGGTGCTGAGCTTGGGGTTATCTTCTAAATTCAAATCTGGCCTCAGATACTTAACCATTTGTGACTTTGGGTAAGTTACTTAAACCTGTTTACCTCAGTTTCTCATTTGTAAAATAAGCTGAAGAAGGAAATAGGAAACTTCTCTAGTATCTTTGCCAAACAAACACCAAATGGGATCACAAAGAGTCAGGCATGACTTAAAAAAATGAAACAACAACTGCTCTAAAAGCCTTTTCAGTCTAGCAAGATAGTTGACAGATCCACAACGAAAAGAATTTAAAGACAAAGACTTTCAAAGCTCCAATTCAGGGTCCCAAAACATAGCATAATTTTTAATTTTAATAGTTCAAAATGGCTATGAGAATTTTGGATAGCTTATATATGAAAATTCAAAAGAGGAAAGAAAAATAATTGGAAGCAACCTAATTGTACAACAATAGGGTAGTGATTTAATAAAGTAAACCTTAATTATAGTAATTACATTAAATGCATTGGAATATAATGATGCAATTTGAATTAAGTATTAATAATACAGAGGATAAAATGTCCTCTGAAATGAGGAGAAAAAAAGCAGAACCAGAAAAATGGAGAACAAACTATGATGATAAATGAGTGAATAAGAATGCATGGACAAAGAGTTCTGATAGAAATTTAGAACATGAATGAGCTAATCAAGAAGAATTTGTTAAATCCCTACTGTGTGCCTGACACTGTATTAAGTGCTCTTGATACAAAGGAAAAGCAAAAAAAAAGTTCCTGCCTTCAAGGAGTTTATAATCTAAATGGGGGAAAGATTTATGAATAGAGAGGTATATGCAAAATACATGCAAAATAAATATAAGCTACTCCTTTAGAGAAAGGCTGGAAAGGAGGAGGTTTAAAAAGGTGCTAATGAGGATGTGTTAAAATTGATTAATTTTCATTTGAATTATATTTCTCATTAAGAAAATTTGATTGCTTGAACTGAAGGTCAGTGTTCGATTTCTAATAAGAAATATAATTGTAAAAATTACAGAGCAACAGAAAAAGAGATCACAGTCCAGTAAAGAACTATCTGCCAAATGAATGGTTCAGGAACTTTGTTCCTCAAGCTCAGAGGAGGCAGAGATCACAACAGGCTGGAGTGGTGTGCAGCTAGAGAAGGATTTAAGGAACAGATAATAGAAAAGGAGCAATTCAATCCAGATTGGGGGGAAATGGTATGAATCAAAGGAAGAAGGAAGGCAACTGTGCCATTGGTACGTTAATGGGGCAATTGATAGATCTGTTTAACTGGAATGGGAAATATTGCATGAGGGAGAACAGAGAAAGAAGTTTGGCCATCTAGTTTGGAGAAGGGTTGTAGTGGTACTTAAAGACCAGGTCAAGTTGTTTGACTTTTTTGAAGGTTTTTACAGAAAGGGAATGAATTGAAAGTAGTATTTGAGAGGGATTAATCTGGAAGAAGTATACAAGGAATAGAGGAAAACTAATTGAGACAATTGATTTTGTGTAGTTATTCCAGTCAAGGGTAAAAATATATAATTATACATACATTGGTAGGACAACTGGGTGTTTGTTTTTTGAGAAAACTTTTTATCTCTATTCTCAAATATGCTTTCATTGACTTAGATATTGTTAGTAGCATCCCATTAATCCAGGATGCCATGTCTGAAATCCTGATAACTTGTGTATATATATGTGTCTGTGTATGTGTGTGTGTGTGTGTGTGTGTGTGTGTGTTTCAGTATTCCTAAATCAACAAGTACAGTGGGTTGAAAGTTTTTTCAATTTTTACCTCTCTCTCTCATCTTATTCCTCCTTTCCATTGCTACTGCCCTCATCATATTTCAGGTCATCATTGCTGCAGGCATAAACTATAAGCAATAAATCTTTAAATTTTTTTACTTATATCTTTTTATTTTAGACTGCCTAAATTTCCCTGGTATTTTTCTCTCTCCTCTTTCATATTCCCTGGGAGTCATCCATTCTAACATAGATTTTTTTTTTCATACTAGAAAAGAGAAAGAGGGAAAAAGAAAAAGCAAAAGAATTAATATATTAAAAAGATGACAATATATGCAATATTTCATACCTGTGGACTATTCCTTTTCCCTCTCCTCCCCCACACACACACTTGCATTTAGGAGCAGCATTCCTTTTTAAATTACTGTATTATGATTATTATTCTTTCCATTCCATTTTCTAATTATTGAACTACTGTTTTCATGGCTTTTCATTTTATTTCAGTGCTTGTAAGTCTTTTCCAGTTTTACTTTTGCTTCATTTATTTGTTTGTTTTACAACACAGTGATAATACATTATATTCATGTATTACAATTTGTTTAACCATTTCCTCAATCATTTGACATTTACTTTATTTTTAGTTTTTTGAATTTAGACTCTCAGTTTTTCTGCTTTTTTCAACTGAAATTCTCTTCATAATATTCTTCTCACTACTACCAAATTAATCATCCTTGTATGCACAGTTGGTCACTTTACTTTCTTGTTTTGAAATCTCTGCTGAATCCTTATTGTCATCTTATGAAAGTTGAAATTGTCTAATTAGCTTGGTAATGAAATCCCTCATTACTATTGTGCCATGCCATTTTTGTAGTCCTCTACTCACTTTACTAGTCATTCCAAAATTGCTAGTGTTCTCTTCATTGCCAAATCTCAAGGTTTTTACTCAATCCTCATCCTTCTTGATCTCTACAGCACTTGACACTTTTGGTCACCTTCCATTCTTAGATATGCTCTCTTTTCTGGGTTTCTGTAACATTGCTTTCTCCTGATTCTCTTCCAAGCTCTCTAATTTCTCTTAAGTCTCATTTTCTGGTACGTCTTTTATATTACATCCCCTATTTGTGACTGTACTCTGAAACTCTAGCCTAGTCCCTTTTCTTTCTCTCTCACTCAAAGATATCATAAACCACCTTGAGTTTAATTATCATCTATATACCAGATTTATGCATTTAGCCTGAGTCTCTCTTCTGTGTTCTAGTTCTATATCACCAACTGCCTGCTGGGAATTTTGAAATTGAATTTTTTATAGATACTTCACATATAACAGGACTAAGTACAACTCATTATTTCTTCCCTTTCCAAAGCCACCCCTCTTCCAAAAATTAATTTCTATTGAAGATATCATTATTCTTCCACATTACTAGTTTATAACCTCTTTCTTATCCTTTATTCCTGATTCTCTCTCACCCAAATATTCAATCGGTTGCTAAAATTTGCCATTTCTGCCTTTCTAATCATTTACATTTTACCACTGGTCACTATTCACTTGGTCACCACTTCAATTGTTTTCTTTAGAATAAAATGTGATCTCCTTAGATTGGCATTGAATAACCTTTCATAATTTGGCCCAGATTATAATTATAATTGTAATTATAACATATATTGTTATATGTTATAGATGTTATATATTATGATATATATTATATATGTTATGTATTATAATTATAACATATATTGTTATATGTTACCCCTCTTCCCATACTCTGTGGTCTACCTAGACTGGACCTTTTTTTTAATTAAAGATTTTATTTATTTTGAGTTTTACCATCCCCCCCCCCCAATCTCACTTCCCTCCCTGCCCCCAGAAAGCAATTTGTCGGTCTTTTACATTGTTTCCATGTTGTACATTTATCCAAATTGGGTGTGATGAGAGAGAAACCATATCCTTAAAGAAGAAACATAAAGTATAAGTGATAATAAGATCAGACAATAAGATAGCAGGTTTTTTCTAAATTACAGGGAATAGTCCTTGAACTTTATTCAAACTCCACAGTTCTTTATCTGGATACAGATGGCATTCTCCACTGCCGACAGCCCCAAATTGTCCCTGATTATTGTGCTGATGACATAAGCGTGTCCATCAAGGTTAATCATTACCCAAATGTTGCTGTTAGGGTGTACAGTGTTTTTCTGGTTTTGCTCATCTCACTCAGCATCAATTCATGCAAATCCCTCCAGGTTTCCCTGAATTCCCATCCCTCCTGGTTTCTAACAGAACAATAGTGTTCCATGACATACATATACCACAGTTTGCTAAGACATTCCCCAATTGAAAGACATTTACTTGATTTCCAATTCTTTGCCACCACAAATAGGGCTGCTATGAATATTTTTGTACAAGTGATGTTTTTACCATTTTTTCATCATCTCTTCAAGGTATAGACCCAGTAGTGGTATTGCTGGATCAAAGGGTATGCACATTTTTGTTGCCTTTTTGGTGTAGTTCCAAATTTCTCTCCAGAAAGGTCGGATGTGTTCACAGCTCCACCAACAATGTAATAGTGTCCCAGATTTCCTACAACCCTTACAACAATGATCGTTATCCTTTTTGATCATATTGGCCATAGACTGGACCTTCTTGTACTTCTTACATTTGACATTGTAACCCCCTTCTTTATATCTTCATATTTTCTGTTTCTTAAGCTTTATTTACAACTGAGTTAGGCATAGTCTTCTATGTGAAGCCAATACTAACTCCTCAAACTGAGGAAATCAAGAGGCACATAGAACTGTTATGAAGACCTAAGTTCAAATTTGAACTCAGACATGTACTAGGTTTATGACCTAGTTTATGACTCATTTTATTTCTGTCTGTCTCAGCTTCCTCAACTCTAAAACCAGGATTATAATAGTATCTAATTCCAAGAATTTTCTGAGAACTGTAAAAGATAACACTTCTTCCATCCAAACTACCTTGTATTTATTTTGTATGTATTCCATATATGCTTATATAGGTACATGGTGTCTCCTTTGATAGAATGTAAGTTCCTTGAGGACAGGAGGGTTAGAAAATATAGTAGACATAAAATTCAAAATTGATAGTATAGGAAAAATAGACCCAGATTTGAAATTAGAGGATATGGCTTCAAATCCTGATTCTGTGACTTAATACTTATGTGACCTTGGGCCTCAGTTTTCTCATCTGTAAAATGAAAGTTTGGGATTAGGTGACCTTAATATCCTTTCAAAGTCTAAATCTTTGATTTCTTATATTTTACTATAGAAAAACTTAATTAATTCCTATCCCTTGGATGTGCTACATGCCCTCTTGTCTCCTTTTCTTTACTCCAATAATTTCTTACGTTTGCAATCATTTCCCCTTTGATGTCTTTTGTTGTTGTTCAATCATGTCCATCTCTCTGTGACTCCATTTGGAGATTTCTTGGCAAAGATACAAGAGAGATTTGCCATTTACTTTTCCAGTTCATTTTACCAATGAGGAACCCAAGGCAAACAAAATAAAATGACTTGGCCATGGTCACATAGAGTGTCTGAGATTGGATTTGGAATCATATCTTTCTGACTCCAGGCCTAGACTCTATTCACTGGGCTACCTTGTTTCCTTCTTTGAAATTCAGCTGTTGAAATTTCCATGCTCTCTTCCTTTCCATCTCAGATCAAATACCATCTCCTCCATGTAACCTTAATATAATCCCCTGATTAGTCACGATCCTTTTCCTCTCAGTATCTTAATTATACTTTAGTCAATCAATCAATCAATGCACTTGCTTGTACCTCTCTTATCTAGTTGATATGAAGGAAAGAGTTTGTGCTCTGGCTATGGTTCTTAGTACCCAGTAAGTGCTTTCAGTCTATCAATCACTGAGCATTTATTAAGAGTCTTGTAGGCACCACACACTGTTTCAGTTCTAGGAATGGAAAGGGAACAATATAATAGTCCCTGTCTTTAAAGGGTTTATATTCTGCTAAAAGAGATAATAGGTAGCTATATAAATGTATGTAAACCTACACAAAATATGTAGAAGGTAATTAGCATAAAGTTGACCTTGGGACTATTTAATTTTTCTTCTTATGTGTTCTCCAATTTTTCAAGTAGATTGGAGATTCTACCCAGGTTTTGTGTATCTATGTAGAGAGGCGATGTGGCATAGAGAATAGAGAGCTAGTTTTAAAAATAAGAAGACCTAAGTTCAAACACTGTCTCTGACACTAACTGGCCAAATGACCTCAGGGGATTGAGTTAACTTCTTGATGCTCTGATAGCTACCATTTATATAACACTTTTTACATGTCAATTGCATATCAAGAAAAATTTTAACATTTATGTTTCAAGATTCTGTATTCCAAAATGTGTTATAATATAAAACATTTCCATATATGGTCACAGTTGTGAAAGAAGAAATAGATCAAAAGAAAAAAAAAACAAAGAAAAGATAAAGTAACTGAAAAACTGTGCTTTGATCCTCATTCAGAGTCCACCAGTTATTTTTTTTTTAAGTTTTTGCAAGACAATGGGGTTAAATGGCTTGCCCAGTGTCTGAGGTCAGATTTGACCTCAGGTCCTTCTGATTCCAGGGCCAGTGAAAATTTATCAGTTACACATCTTTCTACCACCCTCCCTTCTCTTCCCTCTCTCTCCATGGTGGAGAACAGTCTGGTAAAAGTTGTACATGTACATTTGTGTTTAACATATTTACATATTAGTCATTTTGTGCAAGAGGAATTAGAACTAAGGGGAAAGAAAGAAAATCATGAGATAGGAAGGAAAAGCATGAGAAGTTTTTTTTTTAATGAACATAAAGGGTTGGCTAGGTGTTGGTGTTTAGAGCACTGGAATCAGAAGTACCTGAGTTCAAATCCGGCCTCAGACACTTAATAATTACCTAACTGTGTGTGGCTTTAGGCAAGCCACTTAACCCCATTGCCTTGCAAAAACCTTAAAATAAAAGGAACATAAAATGCATTCAGATTCTGTGATTTTTTTTCCTTTGAATGTAAATGAAATTGTCCATAGCAGGTATCTCAGGATTGTCCTTGATATCTGAACTGCTGAGAGAAGTTGCATCCATTATAGTTGATCAACTCACACTATTTTTTTTTAGGTTTTTTTGCAAGGCAATGGGGTTAAGTGGCTTGCCCAAGGCCACACAGCTAGGTAATTATTAAATATCTGAGACCGTATTTGAACCCAGATACTCCTGACTCTAGGGCTGGTGCTTTATCCACTGCACCACCTAGCCGCCCCATCACACTATTGTTAATGTTTACAATGTTCTCTTAGTTCTGCTTCCTTCACTCAGCATCAGTTCATGCAATTCTTTCCATACTTCTCTATAGTCCAACCACTTGTGATTTCTTGTAGAGCAATAGTACCCATAGAATTTATATACCTTAACTTGTTCAGTCATTCTCTAAATGATGGGTATTCCCTCAAGGTCTAATTCTTTGCCACTACAAAAAGAACTGCTATATTTTTGAACATATGGAACTTTTCCCTTATTTATAATTTCTTTTGGAAATAGGCCTAGTATTGCTATTACTGCATTAAAGAATATGACCAATTTTATTGCTCTTTGGTTATAGTTCCAGCTTTCTCTCCAGAATGACTGAATCAGTCCACAGCTCCACCATCAGTGTATTAATGTCTTAATTTACCCACATCCTCTCCAATACTGATCCTTTTTTCCATCTTAGCCAATATGATGGGTGTGAGGTGGTTTTAATTTGCATTTCTCTAAACAATAATGCTCATCATTTCTTATTACACGGTAGTATTCCATTCCATTCATATACTACAACTTGTTCAGTCATTCCTCTATTAAGGGGCATCCTCTCAATTTCCAATATTTTGTCTCTATGGAAAGGACTGCTATAAATATTTTTGGACATGTTGGTCATTTTCCCTTTTTAATGATCTCTTTGGGATACAGATGTAGTAGTGGTGTTGCTAGATTAAAGGTTAAACATGATTTGTTTGCCCTTTGGACATAGTTTCAAATTGTTCTCCAGAATAGTTGTACAAATTCATAGTTGCAAAAGAACATTAATGTCCCAATTTTTCCGCATCCATTTTTCTTTGATCATATTAGTCAACCTGATAGGTATGAGTTTGTATCTCAGAGTTTTTTTTTTTTTAATTTGCATTTGCCTAACCAATAGCAACTTAAAGCCCTTTTTCATATGCCTATGGAAAACTGCCTTTTCATATCCTTTGACCAATTATCAGTTGGGAAATGGCTTATATTCTTATAAATTTAACTCAGTCTTCTATATATTGCTACAAAGATTTTTTTTGCAGTTTTCTTTTTTTCTTCTAATCTTGGTTGAATTGGTTTTGTTTGTGCAAAAGTCTTTTTATTTTAATATTATCTAAATTAGTTATTTTATTTTCCATAATGCTCTCTATCTCCTTTGGTTGTGCATGGGTAGCTAACCTAGCACTTCCTTTAAGAATTTGGATGCTACACCACTTGGTGCATATATATTTAGTGTTTATATTACTTCTTTGTCTATAGTGCCTTTTGGCAAGATATAGTTTCCTTCCTGATCTCTTTTAATTAGGGCTACATTTGTTTTTGTTTTGTCTGAGATCAGAATTGTTACCCCAGCATTTTTTTACTTCAGCTGAAACAACAGATTTTTCTCTAGCCCCCTACCTTTACTCTCTGTGTGTCTCTTTGCTTCAAGCCTATTTTTTGTAAACAACATATTTTAGGTTTTTAAATTTTTAATTTTTTTTTTTTAGGTTTTTGCAAGGCAGATGGGGTTAAGTGGCTTGCCCAAGGCCACACAGCTCATATTTTAGTTTTTGATCCACTCTGCTCTCCACCTCTGTTTTATGGGAGAGTTAATTCATTCTCATTCACAATTAGGATTACTAACTGTGAATTTCCCTTCATCCCATTTTTCTTCCTATTTCTTCTTTCCTGTCACATTTTCCTTCTTTGACAATGTTTTTCTTCTATCTACTGCCTCTCTGTCTACTCTCTTCTCTCAGTAGCTCTTTGCCTTGCCCCCTTTACTTATACTTGTCTCCTCTTTCTTTCCTATTGCATAAGATAGATTTCCATATATAAGTTATTGTGAATATTATTCCCTCTTTGAGTCAATATTGATGAATGTAAGGTTCAAGCAATGTCCATTGCCCATCTCCCCATCTTTCTCTCCACTGTAATCAGTTTTTCATATCTCTTAATAGAAATAATTTACCTCATTCTACCTCTCTGTTCCTTCTGCACCTATTGTGCTCCTCCTTCTCATTCCTATATTTTTTTCACTTTATATCACTCTCTCTGATTATGTATATTCAAGCAAGCTACACTATTAGTAAATTTTGAAGAATTACAAGTATCATCTGCTCATGTAGAGATATAAACAGTTCATTGCTTTCCTTTGAATCTTACATTTTCTTTTCCATTTTAGGCATCTCTTGAATCTTGGTATTGGAGATTAAATTTTTTGTTCAATTCTGGTCTTCTTATGAAAGCTTCAAATTCTTCTATTTCATTGAATAACCATATTTTCCCTTGAAGTATTATGCTTAATTTCACTGAATAGATGATTTTTTTTTTAGTTTTTGCAAGTCAATGGGGTCAAGTGGCTTGCCCAAGGCCACACAGCTAGGTAATTAAGTGTCTGAGGCTGTCTTTAAAGTTGCAGTTACTAGATGCTGTGTAATCTTAATTGTGGTTCCCTCATATTTGAACTATTTCTCTCTCTGACTACTTGAAGTATATTTTCTTTGACCTAATAGTTTGATAATTTGACTATATTTGTTAAGGTTTTTATTTTGGGATCTTTGTTTCCTGAGGTGATTGATGTATTGTTTTAATGCTTATTTTGTCCTCTGGTTCCAGGATTATTTCTTGAAAGATGCTGTCTGGTCCTGTTTTTGATTGCAGTTTTCGGGCAGTCCATTGATTTTGACATTATCTTTCCTGGCTCTTTTTTCCAGGTCAATTGCTTTTCCCCATGAGGTATTTCACAATTTCTTATATTTTTTCATTCTTTTTAATTTGTTTGATCTAATCTTGATGTCTCATAAAGTATTTAGCTTCCAATTGCCCAATTATAACTTTTTAGGAGTTGCTTTCCTTGGTTAGTTTTGTACGTCCTTTTCCATTTGACCAATTATACTTTTTTTTTTAGTTTTTTTGCAAGGCAGATGGGGTTAAGTGGCTTGCCCAAGACCACACAGCTAGGTAATTATTAAGTGTCTGAGACCGGATTTGAACCCAGGTACTCCTGACTCCAGAGCTGGTGCTTTATCCACTCCTCCACCTAGCCGCCCACCAATTATACTTTTTAAGAACTTGTTTTCCTTAGAGGATTTTTTTTCTTTTTCAAGGTGACTGATTCTACTTTTTAAGCTGTCATTTTATTTTTCCAAGCTATTGACTCTTTTTATAATTCTTATGCATCATTCTCATTTCTTTACCTATTTTTTTCTTTTATCTTTTTATATTATTTTAAAGCTCTTTCTATGAGCTTTTCCATGAGTTATTTTTGGGTTTGTAACCACTTCGTATTTTCCTTTGGGGGCTTTGCCCCATAGGTGTTTTGACATTGTTGTCCTTTTCAAAATTTGTGCCTTGGTCTTCCATGTCACCATAATAACTTTCTATGGTCAGGTTCTTTTGTTATAGTTGCTGCTTTTTTTTTTTTTTTGCTCATCTTTTTGAGCCTTTTACATTTGACTTCTGCTCTTGGGGTAAAATAGGCACTGTCTCAGATTTCTTGTGTCAGAGGCTACAGCTTCTTTATTTGGTGTTGCAGTGCTGTTGCCCTGAGACCCAAGGGGTACCCTTGAGTCTGGTGCTGCTTTGGGAAAGGGACTGGAGAAGGAGATGACTGGGAGCTGCTGAAGGCTGTAGGAATCTGGCAGATAATCTGGTGCTGAGTCAGGGTCCTAGTGCTGATGTTTGGTGTGTGCTGAGGCCAATGGGATATTTCTGCATTTCCCAGACACTGTGGAGGTTTGGAGTTACCATCACTTGAGAGTCCGGGTGTTAGTGTTTGTCTGCTCCATCACACTGGATTTGCTCCTACTTGTTTGTAGAAGTGGGGCTTGTCCTTGGCTTGCTGGGTTGCTTCTTGTTTTGAACTCTGATCTTTGTTCACCCAAAGCTCATTCACCCAGACCTTTCCTGCCCATCTTCCATGCTTCTTGGGCTAAAAGACTGTTTCAATTCATCTTTTTTTTCTGCTTTTTCTGTTCCAAAATTTGTTTTGGAGTGTTGTTTTATGATTGTTTGTAGGTGAATATGAGAGAGTTACAGTTACTCTGCCATCTAGGCTCCTGGAAATTCCCCTGTATAAGTTTGGAAGGCACTATATGTATTGTTCTCATTGGATTCTCCACAACAGCCCCATGAATTAGGACTATTATTGTCACCCTGATTTTAAAGGTGATGAAATATAGGTCGAAAGAGATTAAGTGACTTGTATAGGATCACATAACCAAGAAGTATATGAATGAAGATTTGAACCTCAGACCCATTATGTATTGTATCAGCCAACTATCTTAGACAGTTATTTGAGGCTATGAATTGAAGAGAAGTTACCAGCCTGCATTGGGAGAGAGAGTGTTTCTTTAAATAGGAATTCCCCATTTCAATGAAATCACAGTTCCAATTTTTGTTTCTATCAGCATATAAAAAATAATCATTTGAATATAAGATAATTTTGGGATGTAGACATTGGCTAATAATGAAGTTCTTAAAAAGTGTCAAGTAGAAGATGGTCTTGAATTTAGTTTTGACAGAAAGTAGGAGAATTTGTAAATTTTTTTGAAGATGATGATAGCAGTCCCAGGATGATGCATTTCTTTGACATTTTCCAGGACTGCCACATCATTCCTGAAGTCATTGTGAATTTCTCTTAGGTCCAGGTTTTACTTTAATGATATTTTTCAAGTCCCTTAGTTGACACCACAATATCATTTAATTATGTAGGGGGGAGGGCTGAAAATAAACTTACAGACCCTGTAGCTATATTGAAGGTGCTTCATAGTAATGGAATAACTCCAAAGCCAGGCATTTCATCTAGTATAAACCCAATTTAGAACTAAAGCAAGCCCACAAAGTAAAAATAAAATGAATTAACACTCTCTTAGCTCAACTTAAAATCTGAATTGTGAGGTAAAATACAAATAACTCAAGGTAGTTTCATTTTTATTTTTTAAAGGTGAATTTAAAGCTTATTTTAAAAAAGCAAAATGTTATGTTGAAAAGATGTATGAAAGAGTACTCAATTTTGCCACAGATGTTAAGAATGGAATAATCAGATAAAAATTAAATAAATATTCTTGAGCCATGATTCATCTTTCTTCCTTGATTGGAAACTGATATGTTTCCATGGCAACAGTAAAACTGGCATGCAGAAATGGATACTTCTATGAGTTTATTTTATTTATTTATTTTTCATGAACATATTATTTTATAGACATGTGATTAGAGATAGGAAAAAATAGGGAACAACTGTAATTAGGCTGTAAATGGGGTTCAGTGATACCAAAGAGAAGATGATATGAAGAAAAAGAATTATAGGATAGATATGAAAACACCTGAGAGGAGAACAACAGATAAAACTTAGAAAAAATATTTGGGCAAAGTGAAGAGGTTCTTAACCATTTTTTGTGTCATGAAAGCACTCCTTTGTTAGTTTAGTGAATCATATGGAGCCCTTCTCAGAACAATGCATTTATATTGAAATAATACTGAAGTTTTTCCCCCCTCTTTCAATATCATGAAATCCCCAGAAATTTAGTTACAAGATGCCTGGACCAATTCTGTTTCAAGAAGAAGAAAGGAAAAAAAGACAGAAATCTTTGATAGTAACTCTAGGTGAACATCAGAGCCTAGGGACAAAAATAAACAATAGCAAGAGTAGAGATTCTAGATGACCCTAGGCATTTATGGGAGTCAGCTTTGCTGAGAACCAGGTAAAGTTTATATCCTGACCAGTTATAGGACTCTGCTTTGTTCCCCTTTTGACAATTCCTACTTTCTCTCTATGTTGTACTCTAGTTGTCATATCTAGGACACTGTTTTCCCCCCCAAAATCTGCTTTCCTGTCTCAGTTTCTAAAGAAACTGAATCATCAGGGCTCATTTCTTGCTGCCTATTACCCGACTTACTTGGTTGAGATTTTCATTTGAATAGACTTAGTTAATTAATGGCTACAAGAGACTTAGGCTGCCATGCTCCTTCTGCCTTGCTTCTTCTTCCTCTCTATGTTTCTTGGTTGTTCTTGATTGCTTACCCAATCCCTACTGGTTTGTCTAGGGCTCTGGCCCTCCCTTTCTGACCCATTTTGACATTAGCCAAGATAAGGATATGACAAAATATTAGTATGAGAAAGAAAAGAATGGGGAAATAAGACAAATACAAAACCAATTTCATAAATTGTTATTCTTTTAGAAATTTGAATTCTGATCATTTGTTAAATTGTCAGGCTGATCCTTTTCTCATCTGATGGATTTTGAATGTCCCTGTTTATAAGATTTAATGACAATAAAGAGAAGGTTGTATAACATTATGCAGCAACAAAAGTGGCAGGTGAAGCTCTATATGTGATTGATTTTGTATTCTTAGAAGGAACCAAATTTCAATTTAACCTGGCCATCAGTACATATGAAATGAAAAGAAAAAAATAACTTGATGCCTAACTCCACAGAATATTTTGCTACTCATTTTGTTTGACACATTTCAGTGCTTCTGTGAAGAGAATATTAACTAACTTTGGATAAATATCCATTTATGAACCAATAACAGTTGTTATCTCAAAGAGACATTAGTTGTACTGGTGTTGCTGTTACTGTATACAGTGTTCTCCTGGTTCTGTTCACTCCACTCGGCATCAGTTCCATAGGGAGCATTCTTATTTAGCAGACATAATCTAGGTGCTACGGATAATTTAAAAGAGTATGCCTCCATCTGGTATGCTCCCTGCAATAACAATGAACCAATTTATATAAATTAGATTTTACAGAGGGATATTTATTGACAAAGTATAGCAATGCAGAAGTACAAATCATCTTCCTACCCCACACTCCTTGCTAAGATCTACATTTTCTTGGCACACAGTAGACACAATGCTTATTTCCTTCTTTCCAAACAGATCATACTGCAATAAAAATAATATGAAAGAAACATTAAGCCAAAGGTATAGACCTAAATGTTTCTTACTTACTAGGGAGAAAAAGCAAGGTAGCTTCCTTGCTTTCTGTCTGCCAAGAGGTACTTACAATCATTCAAAGCTCCTAAGTTGTACCCTGGTCCATTCCACAGGAAAGAAAAATGACAAAAGAAACAGACACCATGTACTTAGCATCACATGGTAATGAGGTTAGGAAGGGCTCTTCCATACAGCAGTTCCCACAGCATGTAGTACTCCTTTTTCAAAGGCAGCCAGGGAAGAGAGCAAGAGATCATTCCCTGGAATCTCATGTTTGCACTCAAGTTCTGCCTTCTTATATAATTAGATACTCTTTGTCACCACAGTACCAGCCCTTAGTCACTCATAACCAGGAAAAGGTTTACCAAACCTCTCCCTGTTAGGTTCAAATCAAACAAGACACATTACATAGGAACTGTCTAATTCATTATGAATGTTAAATCCCTGCATAGTATAATGGCTGCTCCCTCATGAGACAGTCTCCTATGATAGTTAATTTTTCCTTCCTTCCTTCCATCTTTTCTCCCTTCCCTCCTTTCCTTTCTTCCTTTCTTTCTTTCCTTTTTACTTCCCTTCTTTCTCTCCCTTTCCTCCCTTTACCTCCATTTCTTATTTTGTTCCCTCATTCTTTCTTTCCTTGCTTCTTTCCTTTTCTTTTTATTTATTCTTTCTTTACTTTTTACCTTTCTTTTCTTCTCTCCCTTTTTTCTTCCCCTCATTTTCTCCCTCCCTCCTTCCCTCATTTCCTTCCCTCTTTCTTTCCTTTTATTGCCTTCCTTTTTCTTTCCTTCCTTCCTTTGCTTTCCTCTCTTTCCTCTCCTTCCTTACTTTTTCCCTTCTCTCCCTTTCTTATCTCCTTCCCTTTTTCTTTTCTTCCTTCCTTCTTTTTCTTTCTTATTTATTATTTCTTTACTTTTTTCCTTTCTTTCCTTCTCTCTTTCTCTCCCCTCACTCCCTCCTTCCCTCATGTCCTACCCTCTTTCCTTCCTTCCTTCCTTCCTTCCTTCCTTCCTTCCTTCCTTCCTTCCTTCCTTCCTTCCTTCCTTCCTTCCTTCCTTCTCTCTCTCTCTCTCTCTCTCTCTCTCTCTCTCTCTCTCTCTCTCTTTCTTTCTTTCCTTATTTACTTCCTTCCCTTTTTCTTTTTTCTCTCCCTTTTTTCCTTTTCCCCCTTTTCTTATTTCTTTCCCTCTTTCTTTCTTTCCTTCCTCTTACCTTTTATTCTTTCCCTGGAAATGGTTTATGATTTCATAAAAAATTGAGTTCCTTACAAAAATAAAACAAAACAAAACAAAGCACACACATACATATCCAAATCTAGGAAAGAAAAAAAAATGTGGTCTGGAGTTTAACTGCATGGTACCTTCCAGACTCCAACATTTCGATAGATCTCATCCAGGAAAGTCATCCATGGGGTTGCTACTTCCAATCCTCACCAATTACACACAGGAGAGAAAGAATGATCCATTTAATTTGTTAAGCTCATTGAATGGATCAGTAAGACAGGAGCTTTGGAGAGGAATCTATATTAAATTCTAAACTACAAGAATTCAAATGGAAAGGCAGAGAGACTGGACTTTTTTTCTTTAGGCTTTAAAAAAGTTTTAATTTACATTTTTATTTATTTACATATTACTAAAATTGTCTTGTAAGAACAAACATAATCCCCCTCTCTCCCACACAAATAAAAATCCTTACGAGAAAAAAAGTGAAAGAAAGAGGAAAAAATGTGCTTCAGTTTGTGTTCTGATACCATCAGCTCTGTCTCTGGGGTGGATTACATTCTTTTTTTTTTTGGCAAGGCAATAGGGTTAAGTGGCATGCCCAAGGCTACACAGCTAGGTAATTAAGTGTCTGAGGCTGGATTAGAACTCAGGTACTCCTGACTCCAGGGCCAATGCTCTATCCACTGCACCACCTAGCTGCCCCCATATTCTTTATCATAAATCCATCAGAGAAGTTACTTTCATATTTTCCAGTTGCTGTTACTCATTGTAATTCCCTCCATCCATTCCTCCCCACTACCATTTATTATATTTTCTCTCTCCTTTCACTCTGTCCCTCTTCAAATGTGAACTATGGGGTAGCCAAATGGCACAGCAGACAGAGTACTGGCTCTGGAGCCCCAAGTTCACATCCCTTTCCAGCAACCTCCCAGCCCCACGATCCTGGATAGGCTACCCAATCCTATCACCTAGCAAAAAGTAAAAAAGAAAATGTGTTATGTCTGACTATCCACTCCCATGACCCCCTTCGCCTCCCCCTGTCCCTTTTCTTCCATCTCCTTTCTGTCTTTTTTCTTCTAGATATCTATACTCTATTAGGTATGTGTGTTGTTTCCTCTCTGAGCCATTTATCATGAAAATGAAGGTTCCCTCATTCTCTCCCTCACCTTACCCCTTTCCAAACCATTGCAAAAGCTATTTCTTTTTTTTAGGTCTTTTGCAAGGCAAGTAAATGGGGTTAAGTGACTTGCCCAAGGCCACACAGCTAGGTAATTATTAAGTGTGTGAGACAGGATTGGAACTCAGGTACTCCTGACTTCAGGGCCGGTGCTCTATCTACTGCATCATTTAACCGCCCCCCCCAAAGCTATTTCTTGACTCTTTTACATGAAATATCAAAGTCTATCCTACCTCTACTTTCTCTTTTTCTCAGGGCATTTCATTTTCATCCATTTATTCCATTTTTATACTATATTATACTTTCAAATTCAGCTCTCTCCTTTACTGTGTCTACATATGCTCCTTTTAACTGCTCTAATAAATGAGAAGGTTCATATGAGTATTATCAGTATATCTTCCCATGCAGGAACATGTGCAATTCAACGTCATTAAATTCCTCATAATGTACCCTTCTTGTCTACCCTCTCTATGCTTCACCTGAGTCCTGTACTTGAAGATCAGACTTTCTTTTCAACTTTGATCATTTCAATAGGAACATTTGAAATTCCCGTTTCATTGAAAGTCCATATTTTATCCTGGCAGAGGATGTTCAATTTTGCTGTGTAGTTGATTCTCTGTTGCATTCCAAGCTCTTTTGCCTTTTGGAATATTATATTCCAATCTCTATGAGACCTTAATGTGGATGCTACTAAGTACTGTGTGATGCTGACTGTAGCTCCACAATATTTTAATTGTTTCCTTTTGGCTGCTTGTAATATTTTCTCTTTGACTTGGGAGTTTTGGAACTTGGCTATAATATTTCTCGGTTTTGTTTTTTGTTTTTATTTTTGGATCTCTTTCAGGAGATTGGTGGATTCTCTCAATTTCTATTTTGCCCTCTGCTTCTAGGATACTAGATCAATTTTCCTGTAGAAATTCATTAAATCTGAAGTCAAGGCTCTTTTCTCGATCATGACTTTCAGGTAGCCCAATAATTTTTTAGATTGTCTCTTCTGGATATGTTTTCCAGATCAGTTTTTTTTTAATGAGATATTTCACATTTTCTTCTAATTTTTCATTTTTTTTGGTGTTGAACTATTGTGTCTTGATTTCTCACAAAGACATCAGTTTCCTTTTAGCTTCATTCTACATTTGAAGCAGTTGTTATCTTCAGAGAGCTTTCTTATTTCCTTTTCCATCTGGCCAGTTCTGCTTTTTAAAAGTATTCTTCTCCTCATTAACTTTTTGAAATGCTCTTTTCATTTGACCCAAAACTGCTTTTTAGCAAGTTATTTTCTTCAGCATTTTTTTTGGATCTCCACCAAGCTGCTGACTTGGTTTTCATGTTTTTCATGCATCTCTCTCATTTCTCTTCCCATTTTTCCCTCTACCTCTCTTTCTTGATTTTCAAAATCTTTTTTTTTGAACTCTGTCATAATTTGAACCTAACTCCTATTTTTCTTGGAGGTTTTAGATGCTGAAGCTTGGAATTTTTCAATCTTCTGAGTACATGTGTTTTGATCCTCCATGGGACCAAAGTAATTGTCTGTGGTCTGTTTACTCTTTTCCCCAGCCTGTGTCCTGGTTTTGGGGTGCTTCCTGAGCTTTTTTTTAGGAAGATTTTATTTATTTTGAGTTTTACATTTTTTTCTCTCATTCTTGCTTCCCTCCCCCATCCCCCACAGAAGGCTGTTAGTCTTTACATTGGTTCCATGTTATACATTGATCTCAGTTGAATGTGATGAAAGAGAAATCATATCCTTAAGGAAGAAAAATAAAGTATGAGATAGTAAAATTGCATAATAAGATAATGTTCTTTTTTTCCAGTTTGAAGGTGATAGTCTTTGGTTTTTGTTCAAAGTCCATAATTCTTTCTCTGGATACAGATGGTATTTTCCATTGCAGATAGCCCAAAATTGTCCCTGGTTGTTGAACTGATCTTTCTGAGCTTTTGAGTATTTTTGGGACACCTCCTGCAAGGACTTCAGCTCCTTCAAAGTCTTATGAGAGGTTCTGACTACTCTCCTGGCCTGTGCTCTGCTCTGTGGATGACCACAAGCATACCCCTCTGCCCCGGAGCTGGAAGGAGGGTCCTTGCTCTATGGCACTGGTGGCCCAGACTGTGAGCAGGACAATGTATCAGAATCCTGTTCCAGGGACAGAGGAGAGACCTCCCATGCCCTTACCTTCCATGGACTGAGTGCTCTGGGAGCAGCTGTTTGGTGGCTCCTGTTAGACAACTCTGTGGCCTGCTTCTGTTTTCTGGGATCTGTGCTGTACTGAGGACTGCAACTGCACTGAGGAGGGCCACACTGACCTGGTCCTCAAGCTTATTCTGGCAGAGATTTCCCTGCTGATCCTCCAAGTTGTGCCTGGTGTTCCCTAGGTTAGCAGGTCAGGAAACTCTTTCTGCTCCCAGGGATCCAGGCACTCCAGGACCTGTTCCCAGAGGGCTGTAACTCCTTTTCTCTGGTGTACTGCTACCCCCTCCATTCACATGGAACAGAGGCTTCCCACAGTCTTCCAGGTTACCTTGGGATGCAGAATTGTCTCACTGATCTTTCTGTATGTCCTATCTCTCAAAAATTTAGTTAGAGTCATAATTTTAAAGTCTGAAATATTTTGGGCAGAGTACCTAGGAAAGACTGTCCTCATGCCACTATCTTGGCTCTGCCCCCCATTATCTTCTTTCTTTAATTTTTCTTATTTATTTAAGGCAATGGGATTAAGTGATTTGCCCAAGGACATATAGCTAGGCAATTATTAAGTGTCTGAGGTCAGATTGAACTTGGGTCTTCCTGACTCCAGGGCTGGTGCTTTATCCATTGCACCACCTAGCTGCCCCACATTTATTATTTCTTTACTTTTTTCCTTTCTTTCTTTCTCTAACTTTTTTCCTTCCTTCATGCCCTTCCCTGTTTCTTTCCTTCTTTCCTTGCCTTTTTCTTTCTTTCTTTCCTTCTTTTCTTCCTTCCTTTCCTTTCTTTCTTTCTTTCCTTCCTCTCCCTTTTCTCTTTCCATCTCTTCTCTCCTTAGTTTCTTCCTTCTTTTTCTATATCTTTTTCTTTCTAACAGAAACTTGCAAAGGTCTTTAGAAATGAGAGGTAAATGGATTAAAATAAATTACCTCATTTGTACCTCCCTAACAAAGATTTTACTGACTTTTCTGTGGGCACTGGATAACAGATTTTTAATTTCACCCCTACTCAGCCTACTTTATCATTTTTGATAGACTGGAAAGTCTTTCAGAGTGATTCCTGAAGTTTCTTTCTATTTTTAAGCCCTCTCTAAAATATTCATACAAGCAGAACTGATTTTCCTTGTCAAACTTTAGGGTTCATGTTGACATTAATGGCTGAAGGTTGATGCTGTAATGGTGTCTGGTTAACTCTGGTGGATGTGTTTGGGAGACAGGCAAAATTGGTTCCTACTATGCTTCTTCCAATAAATAGCTTTGTTACCTTACTCCTTAACCTCTTTGAGCCTCAGTATCTAAAATGAGTGACTGATTCATATGATCCTTTCTACATCTAAAATTTCATCATCCTGTTACTTACCTGATTCAGGTCCCTGCTTGAACTATAAATACATGATTATAAGGATATATGTTAGTTTACATACATTATTTTATTTGAACTCATACTAACCAACTGAGGTAGATAATGCAGAGTTTTACTGTAAGGTCTGAAGAACTAGTGGCAGTTCCAGAATTAAAAGCAAGTCTTCTGAGTTAAATATCCTTTCCATTATGTGATAATGGAGAGAGAACTACTCCCTCCTTTATTTAAGAGCAGAGTCATCTTTCACAAGATTTAGGCAGACTTCCAGGTCTCGCTCAGCCCTGCACTGTAAGAGTGTGTGTGTGTTTGTGTGTGTGTGTGTGTGTGTGTGTGTGTGTGTGTGTGTGTGTGTGTATAGTTTTAGGAGATATCTGAAAATGAGTTTAGCCCTGTTCACAAATGTGGCTTCCCCAGTTTTGTTAGTCAACCTCATCATTCCTATTTTCTTAATTCCTTCAACTGTGGGGATTTATATGTTTAGTGATATGAGAAAATGACTTTACTGTTATCAAGGAGACTTTAATCATCAACTCAGTGGGCTTTTGCCTTTCTCAAAATGAGGAATTCAAAAGGGGCATTAGGAACATTCCCCGTTCCCAGGAATTACAATTACACTTTCTTGTATGTAAAGGAGAAAAGGAACTTGATTGTTTATAATAAAGAAAACCAAATATAAACCTCACATAAAGTAAATATAATTTAATTGAAACATGTATATATTTATATTTAAATTATACTTATTTGATTCAAGATTTGAAGCGAACTTGTGACTTTTTAGTTCATTTAGTCTTAGTTGCTCTTTTTATAGATAAGGCAATTGTGGTCCAGAGTTGAAATTATTGGCCATTGTCCTAAAAGAAATTGCAGAGCAAGATTTTGAACTCAAGTCTCTTGACTTTATTTCTGGTGCTATTTTTACTCAAGTGCGAAACAGCATCCTTTGCATTTTCCTTGACTAAATTTAATGCAATAATTTCAGTCATATAGTAATTAAACAATTAATTCTATATGGACATAGCAAATGTTAACTGAGTAACACATCAGATTTATGAACTATATTTCACTTTACTTGCATGAAGAATGACATGTAATATTTTTACAATTAAAGTATCTCCTTTTGAATAGTTATTTTATACATATCTTGAGCCTTTTAAAGTCAAAAGCTTTGCATACTATAAAGTCTTTGCAGTATATAAAATGCTTCATTAAATGTTATCTAACATGTCTAAAGCAATGCACTCAGAGCTATTATACTTTCCCCAAGAAGCCTATGTTTAATTATAGCCTCAAATGATTAATTTCCACAGTTAAAAAGAAGTCAAAAGTACTTTGAGATTTGACTTTGCTGTATAAACGCACTACAAATTTGGGAAATAATTCATCAACCTCAAAGGGGAAGCTGTAAGTGATGGCGGAACTCTTATATAATGAATATTAGGAAATTCTAGCATGGAAGTTTGGTATTTTCTGCTTTTATGGTATGGTTGAAGCCACAATTCTGGAACTCTCTTTATTTACACAGGATCAAGGGTAATTCATTCACCTCTTTAGCCTCAATGCCTTCATGTACAAAATGAAAGTGTTACTAAGTTAGATAATGTCCTTGATTTTTCTTCATACTAAATCTCTTACCATATTAGCTCTTTTAAGACATAGTAGGATCATTTGAAGAGCAGTGTCAAGTGTTAAAGATTCAATTCAAACAATCATTCAGTAGTTCCTATGTGCCAGATACAGTCAAAGGCTAAGGAATCAGAAACAAAAAGCTTGCATTCTACTAGGTGTAAAACATATATAGATAAATAAATCTAAATCCAAGGTAACTTGAGGAGCACAGATATACAAATATCTGACTCTTTCAGAAAGACTTCCCTAAGAATAGTGGTTATCATGGACTTTTTAAATTACATGCAACAAAGTTAACCTGTCAAGTGTCCTTCTCTATTTCCTTACATTTACCTTCTTAAAATTAATTTGGGCATTCATCCAATAGGAATCTCTGTTCTCAGTACATCACTAACTTAGTATATTACCAATAGAAGAAATTTAATGGATCTATTAAAAGGAGTAAGATGGTATTATGTTGATGAAAAATAAAAATTTGACAATGGAGTTATTGAATCATAAAGGGAGCACAAATAAATCTTTGAGCATGCAAATAAGAGCTCTTACTGTATTCGGAAATTTTTTCTCATAATTCAGTTTAAACCATGTATAAAAATAGAATATGAAGAATAGTTACCTGGTAGAGAAAATATTATTGCAAACAATGTCATGTCAATAAATGTTTAGGTGAAGCAACAGTCTATTGAGGCTTAGGTATTTGTTTCATATGCTTCAAGCAGTTGAAACCATGAAGTTTTCTTCAAATATGATGGGGAAGAACACTAAAAAAAGTCCTAACATTTCTTCCCTCCCACCCTGTCAACTTTCCCTGTTCCTCGCCCACACATTCAAAGTACAAAGCTTGAATTCAGTTAACAAGAACTTAATTTGCAAGGTACCTGAACAATGTTAGAAAATAAAATTGCATGGGAACTCATTTTCCCAGTAAATGTTGGTGAAGCAAAGTTAATGATTATATCCAAACACAACTGGGAATGCCACATGGCTGCTGCTTGCAAGCACCATTTGTTTTCTCCCTTTATTTTCTCTTGGACCATTGCATGTATTTGGCATTTGCTATTTCTAAAAATATTTAATTGATGCATTTAAGGAGGGGGCTAATTTAAATAGACTACAAAGAAAATAGCCTATTTGGAAGGTAAATGTATTTGATTCTATGGTCTGAATTTATCTTCATGCTGTTGCTTATAGCTGAATATGAGGGAGAGCCATAAAGTTCAAGAGCAAAAATAAACATGTCTTTGATAGCTAACACAGTGTGCCAGGTTTGGAGCAGCTGCATTCGGGGGACAGAATCAAAGAATCTAGTCAAATGGAAATAGAGAATCAGAAATAGAGCCATGCAATTCATTCTAGTTCTAAATATTATATGTATTTACACATATGTATATATTTATATGTCTATGTGCATATACATATATCATAAAGTATGATATTTATGTTTTCTTTAGTGATGCTTTCTAGCCCCATGTCAATAATTTTATGATTGAAGTACCTTATGTTTTTTTCCATCCAAACTTATTTCCCCCCCTTATATTCTAATTGACCTAAAATATTAATGGTTCAATGCAATACATTTTTAAATAAAATATTTGCATCATATCAGGGTTTTTATGAAGACATAAAGCTATAATCCAAAGGAATGATTTTAATGCAGGTGAGTTTAACTTGGGGTCCTGTAAATTAAAAAAATCTTTTATTTGAATATAATTTGTTTCCTTTGTAATGATATTTTATATACATACATACATATGCACATGTAAATACTGTTCATCTTACTATGAACATTATTCAGAAAAGAAGTCCATAGGTCATACTAGACTGCAAAATGGATCTTTGATGCAAAAAAGTCTGTTATAACTCCTGTCTTAATGTGGGGATGAGTTTTGAGAATATTTTCTATATAATTTATTTGGAAATCTGCTGTCTTGTGGCAAGCATGAATCTTCTTTCTTCTGGAACCTAGGTTGTTTCAGTGTAAAACCAAGAGATCAACCTGGATGACCACTAACATTTCTTCTAAGTCAAAATCTGTGATCTTTTCATATTAAACAAGGTAATGTCCAGTGAATATTTTCCTCTTTATTTATCTCTTCAATGTTTAAAGACTAAGTGGTTCTAATATCATGTGGGAAATGGATGACAGACTCCCATTTTTGACTCAATTCTGGACCTAGTCATCTTTCTATTCAATTATAGGTCTAGTTCAATTTTTTTTCTTGTGAGAAAACTTTATTCAATTTTGAAAATTTTGAGAAAGCTCCACTGCATTGTTTGAACCTAGTCTTGCATTGTTGAAAAGCTGGACCATTTCTACCTGTTGCTTAGAGACAAAACATTCAAACTCTGCTGAATAGAACACAACTCTGATGGATTGGTATTGTTCAAATGCCAAATTCATGCTTGCCTAAAAGTTTATAGTATGGAGAACTCAGAGCAAAAACTCATATGGTGGTCAAAAAAAAGTGATACAAGGACATTCTCAAGGTCTTAAAAAATTTGGAATCAATTACATAGTATGGGAGATACTGGCACATGACTACCCCAGAATGGCATGCTCTCATTAGAGAAGGTGCTGTGCTCTATGAGCATTTGAAGTAGTTCAAAAAAAACATGAGATGAATCAATTGAGAATCTACCCCAAATGTTCCTAAAGACTATTTGTGACTGACCTATGGTAGAGCATTCTAAGCTTGTATTGAGTTTGATTAACCTCAGTTGGACACACTATAACTTGACTTTAACATACTGATGTCCTTTTGGTTTTCTTTGAGAATGAAGGACAACCATAGAGATTCTTTAATGAAGGACCTAAGTTATATTAACCAGAAGTCCATTCAGATCCAAAGAGTTTTCTTCATGTAAGGAGTTTTCTCAAAATTATGCATCTCAAGAACCTATATGCTTGGGGTAGTTAGGTGGTGGTGACTTAGTGTATAGAGTACCACTCCCAGAGTCAGGAGGACTTGTATTCAAATTTGACCTCAAACACTTAATTATTGCCTATTGTGTCACCTTGGGCAAGTCACTTGTCTCATTCATTACCTTGTAAAAACCAAAAAAACCCCATAAGTTTTAATTTTAAGCCTGATTCTGTACTGGTCAATCAATTATTGTTTCCATGGTCCTTTAATTTTTTTTTAAAGACACTTGGGACAAACTCTTTTTCTGATTTCAGGGAAATGCATCTGTTCTCTTTTCTTCTCCCACCTTGGGAAGTCTTTAATGTTTCTGCCAATTAGAAATCATATTACATATTTTTATATCTTGGTTAAAAGTTTTCTTTTAATTACTAGAGCTTCTTTGATTAGTTTTTTAATAATAAAAATCTGCCTCACTCTGTATTCAGGATTTTTGTACTGACTTAGGAAGTCCATTGATCTGCTCATTATATCTGTTTTGCTAATAAATTGTACAATTCAGATAATTTCTTAGCCACTACAACCCATGAGTGAACATGAAATGGTCCTGGTTCAATAGGGTCTGCATGAGGACCCTAGGTGCTTGGTGTGAAGCATGAAAACACTAGAGGACAGAGCTCATTCTAGGATAATAGATTAGACTTTATATCAGAATAAAATTATTCACTCATAAGTCATTCCATAGTTAAATGTTATTAAATAGTAAAAAGAAATTTACTTAACCTTAGTAGAATATTTAATAAGGATCTGTTGAGAACACTTTGAGTTTATTCAGATGAGTGAAGCTCACTTGCCAGCATTACTGCCCCTCCAGCCAAGATTCTAAGCACAAAAGCAGTTCCTTCAAGTATTCCAGGAAATTGCATGAATTAATTTAATTATTGACTCACTTGATCTCCTTACTGTCCAAAAGACTCTCAGAAGTCTTCTCCAGTACTGAAGTTCAAAAGTGTTATTTCTGTGGCACTCAACTTTTTTTTATAATTCAATTATTTGAGCCCCAAATTATAAAATATGACATTGCTTCTATTTTTTTCTCCCTTTCTTTGCCAGGAAGTAATGGAACTTGTGCACAATTTTTTTTTTTTGGGGGGGAAGGGTTGTTAAGTCTCAAACTAGCTTTTATACTCTTCTTTTTTCATACCCAGAAAGATACTTCTTTACTTTCTGTCATTAAAGTGGTATCAGTTGCATATTGGAGAGTGTTGATATCTCTCCCGGCAACTTTAATTCCAATGTTTGATTCATCCAACCTGGCATTTTAGATGACATTATACAACCTTGTCATACTTCTTTTTCACCCTTAAACCAATCAGCTGTTCCAAATCCAGTTCAAATTATTTTTACTTGACCTATGTAGAGGTTCTCTATATAGGAGACAAGTAAGATCATCTTGAAGTTCCATCTCTTTGAGGACTTGTGAACCACCAAGTCAAAGACTTTAATGTACTCAATGAAACAAAGTAGATTTTTTTCTGGAACTCCTTTATTTTTTCCATAAGTAAGGGAATATTGTCAATTTGATCTCTAGTTCTTTTGCCTTTTTGAAAAAAAATGAAGTATGACCAAGACAAATCATTTGACACTGATTGTCTCACAAAAAAGGAGGCAATCCTTTGGATTGATATACCATTTCCTTCTCTGGTGAATGAACTTATGCAAGAATTCTCCAATATGATTTCTTGGGTAACCCAGTAGGACTCCTAGTTTCATTGAGTTATGCAAGCCTCTCTCACCCCAACAAACTAATAATCTGGGCAAGGTAATAGTTTGTAGCAATTACCAGATTCCTATCACTAAGGCATTTCTACTCTGGATACACTTACCTTCTAACAGGAGATAAGTGCCCCCAGGCATAAGGAACAGTCTGGTCCCCTCTTCTAGAATGATTGAACCAATGATCAAACTGCCCTCTGTACAACTCCCCCTCCAGCCACTCTCTCAGTATTTTCTGCCAGGTTTAAAAACAAAAACCAAAAAAAAAAAAAAAAAACCCAAAACAAACAAAAGGCACTTATCAACATATTCCTTCTTTTTGGAGAAGCAATGATATTTGAGAGAGATAGAAGGGAGCTACAAAGAAAAGTCATCAACTTCATAATTTTCACAAAGGCTAGAATCAGTATTCTTTTATGACATAAATGAACCCAAATCTGGAAATTATATGGAAAGTTTGTCATAGCAAATCACATTTATTTGGTGCTCTGAGGTTTGAAAAGTACTTTCCCACAAACAATCCTTCAGAACAGAAAAGTTAGTTATTATTATCCCCCCTTAGGTATATGTTTTCTAGGTGTTCAGTAACATGTTTTTGATCACATAAAGTGTATTCAAACTCCTGAATTCCACATTTAGTGCACTATCCCTATACCTAGGGAATGACTTTTTCAAAAACAGCAAAACTTGATCTGCTCTAGACTTATCATCTTCAACAGCTTGTTTCTCATTTTAAGTAGAATAGTAGGGAGATGTGGAATCAGCTATGTGATCCTTGAGTAACTTATTCACTCTCTGGGGCTCAGTTTCCTCTTCCACAATATGAGGGTATGGAACTTGATTGTCTATAAAGGTTGCTTCTAGCTCTAAATCTATGCTATTATGATTATTGTATTATGACTTGATTTGCCTAATTCTTGATCTTTGCACTTGTTCTTTTTGTCATATCCTGTCCTGCCTGCTTCTGTTCTGTTGCTCAGACTTTCTCAGAGGATCTCCTGTCATTGGACAGACACCAAAGGTCTATTCAGTGTATCTTTTCAAACTCAACTTAAATAATAATTTCAGAATTAAGCTTGCAATGATTTCCCACCTTTTTGACTTTATATATTTATTTCATTAAATATTTCTGAATTTTATGTAACTTTTTGACATTTATTTTTGAAAATTATGAGTTCCAAGTTCTGTCCCTCCTTCCTATAGATGCAGGGAATAATGAATGTAGATTTGTGGTCTGAGACAAATTCTATAATCTTTAATGCTGCTAAATCTTGGTGAAGGGTGGAAGGCTCTTTGCTCTTGAGATGTAAATTGACCTTTATTGTTTAAATGGAAAATTTGTATCCCTTATTCCCAGTCCCAGCTTCCAACCTTCTACCTGCTCTTAGTCATGTGGGGGGGGGGGGGAGACAGATTTCCCCATTTTTCCCTCAGGGTTCAGATAATGGCCAAGTTTATAAAATCTGAGCTGGAACTCTGCTTGGGGCCAGTCTGATCTCTGGCCCAGTCAGCTCTTCCTAACTATCTTTCTTCCTCTCTTTATGTCCCTTTCTCTGTCTTTTTCTTCTAAGCAAACTCACCTAGCCTTTTGGTATTCACCTTGTCCTAATGTGTTTGTTGACTCTTCAGAAGGAGGAAATTTGTAATAATTTGTAATAAAATCTTGAGCAGTTTTAAAAACCCCAGGGATCACACAAATTCCTTCATGTTTCAGTAACTCTCGAATTCTATCTTTAATTGGCAACCACCAAATCCCATCGCCAACACTAACACTTGAGAATCAATGTTATATTGATTATACATGTGTAGCTATGCAATACTTATTTCTTTATTAGTCAGGTTATATATAAAAATGAAGAAAAAATGTAGGCTTCAATATTCACTTAGAGATCATCATTCCTTCTCTGAAGGTGGATAATGGGTTCCTTGGAATTACCTTGGATCATTATCTTGAACTGAGTAGTTGTCTTTTACCATTAAACATCATTACAATATTACTGTTCCATCACATCACTTTTTAGATCCTTTTTCCCCCAGGGTAGATTTAAAAACAAAGTAACACATGAATAGAATACATTTAAAATTTGACTTTGGCTTTTTCTCTAGTTGTAGAAAGCATTTATAAGTTTTAACATTTTGGACAATATTCTTATAGGAGGTGGCCCTATCTTTTTTTTTTGTTCATCCTTCATTGTCTGCCACTACATTTATCTTCTGTACAGGTTTTTAAAAATACATTGCTGTTTGTTCTTATAGATCTCTCAGAATTGCTTCTGTTCCCCCTTGTTAGAATAATTTCATTGAGTGTTCTCTTGGGTGACTTCTTTTGTAGAATATTGGTCCACAATATCTTATCTAGATTTTTTCCTATCCTCTTTGGAGTCTGCACTCCCCAAATCTAGTTTATAAGTTAGACTATCTCTTTCTACCTCATATTCTTAGATACAGTGGTCAATTCTGTCTGTAGTTTTAATTCCAATTTTAGCAGGAGTGTTATGATTTTCTGACCCACTTAATTGTGTAGTAAGGGTGAGAATGAGAGAAGACCAAGAGCTTATGGTGATCTAGACTGATCAGAAGTCTTTATTTTCTTTTATTAATGATCTTCTCTTTCCCCCATCTATGAATCTAAATTTGATCACTTGCAAAATGGTGAATACATTTACATTTAACCTCATAGAGTCGTTAAAGAAAAGGATTTAGTATACCTTAAAGTAGTTATCAAAAGTGAACTTCTTAATCCAACAAATGTTTATTGAGTATCTATTATATCCAAAATTCTATGCTGCAAAAGATCCCAAGATAAATGATTTTGTCCTTAAGGACGTTAGAATCCAATAGTGGAAGCAAAATTCAACATAGCTTTTTGTAATGTGATTGAATATCCTGATAATTGAGAGATCTTTCACTAATTGTCTCATGGTTGGTGGTGCCAGCTTTGAAGTCAGGAAGACTGATCTTACTGAGGTCAAATATAACCTAAGATACTTACTAGTTGTTTGACCCTGGGCAAGTCATTTAACCCTGTTTGCCTCAGCTTTCTCATTTATAAAATTAGCTGGAAGGAAATGGCAAATTACTCCAGCAACTTTGCCAAGAAAACCCCAAAAGGAGTCACAAAAAATCAGATGTGACTAAAACACTTAAAGAACAACAACAATCTCATTCTGATAACATCTAGTCCCAAGTTCATTTCATACTTTTGTATAACCATGGAGTATCACAGGCAAGAACTTCATGGATTACTGTAGCTTACTTGATGGTCAAAGTAAATATCATGTTAGAAGAAAGGATAAAGATAAAATTAAAAATGAAATACAACAAATTTTATAAACTAATAAGTTTTTCCCTCAAAGGAGACATAGACAAATATAAAGCTATTGAGTCTAACTTTAACCATTTTCTAGATAATTTTAAACTACAAAATGCTGACAGAAGGAGGTCAGAAGATCCAAGAAATTGCCTCAGACAGAAAATGTTTAATTTTGCCAAGGTAAAAAGTACCCCAGGAAGGTTGGCTGGAGAAGGTAGAAGAGGAGGTGGAAGAGGAATGAAGATCACAAGAGGTATAGATGCAGAGAATTATGAATGTAGAAAATAATCTTTAATGCTGTTAAATCTTGTTAAACAGTGGAAGGCTTTTTGCTCTTGAGAGGTAAATTGACTCCTATTGTTTCTTTGTTAAATGTAAAATTTGTATTCTGCCTCCACATTCCTAGCCCTGAGTTTCTAATCTTCTACCTGGTTGTGGACCTGTTGGGGGGGGGGGGATGCATTTCCCCTTTTGCTCTTAGTGCCCAGAAAATAGCTATAAAACCTGAGCTGGACTCCTGCTCAGGCCAATCTGATCTCTGGTCCAGTCAGTTCTCCCTTCCTGTCTTCTTTCCTCTCTTTATCTCCCTCTCTTTCGATCTCTATGTCTCCCAAGCAACCTTGCCTAACCTTTTGTTGTCCACCTTGTCCTAAAGTGCTTGTTGATTCTCCAGGAGGAGGAAAAGTTTTAACCTGTTTACACTGCAAAAATATGTAATAAAATATTGAGCAACTTTAATACCCCAGGGAGCACACGAATTCCTTCGTCTTTCAGTAACCCTTGATTTCTTTCTTATTTTTTTGACCCTGAAATCCCAGCACCTACAGTATGGCCTCCCCACACTTTAAAATTCAGTCAAAATCAGACTTGAAAGAGGTTAAGGTGAACTCTTATTAAGTCAAAGCATCTCAAGAATATTTGTAGATGTGAATGGAGGGCCAGAGAACTTGAAAAGGAATTGATCTGATGATGATTTTTATAATGATCTATTTCTTTCAGCAATGATAATGGAATCATTGCATTTCAATTTTATCTTCTTAGTGCAGTATATCTTGGGGAAATTATAAAAATGAAATTAAAAAGAGTGGTTGGATGTGACCAGAAATACAGAGAAAGTATTTATCCTGGACAGAGCACAATTTTAAAGGTATTTCACACCAAAGTTGTTATCATTAGGCCTCTAAATAGGATGACTATTTTTGGAAGAACCCTAGTCATGCTTCACTTTATTCATACTCAAACTCTGTAGGATCCTTTTTCTCCTTGCCTGGGACATTTCCTCTTGAACTCCATCCTTCCTTTCTTGTCTTTCTCACTTTCTTTCCAATTGTTTTATATGTGCCTGACACTTCCCTTAGCAATAGCCTACTTAGTTTCCCCCTTCCAATCCTCTTATAATTGTCTATTGAAATCTAATCCTCACTTTAAGGCTCTGATTTAATGTCACCTCCTGCATTCCTTTTTCCTGGGAAGAAGTCATCTGTCTCTTCCTGTGCACATGCGCCTCTGCTATCACATCCTTAGTTTATATCGTTGTGTTCGTTTATTTATCTTGTAGCTTCTGTGAGAACTAGAATGATGTGGGGGCCAGGAGAGATCTAGTTTTGAATCTTTCCCCTACAATTTAGGCTTCTTCTTATATCTCCAGTATCTTCTCCTTTCCTTCCTCCTCCTACATTATTATAGCACCTATCATGTGCCAGACACTTTGATAATCATTTCACAATTAATTGTATAACCACGGACAAGTCTCTGAGTGTTGGTTTCCTTTCCTTCTTCACAAGTTTGTGGTGGGCATTAAATAAATTAATATTGTAAAGTGCTGTCTATATTTTAGCTCTTATAATTATTAACCCTGTTACACTTTAAAATTTGGCGTGCACAAATTCATCATTTTACCAGTGTCTTTCTCAAACACAGTGAATATTTAATAATTTTTTTTAAATTTAAATTTGTTGAAGAAGTACAACATTTTTTTTTCTATACATAATGTTCAACTGTATTTGTTACAGATGGTAGTTGAATTAGGACTTAAGAAGGGAAGGAATGAAAAGGAGCCTGCTTGTCCTCAATTTATTACTATTCAGTGACTTTTGTGGTTTAGTTTTAAAGGAAGACATTTTTCTAGGATTAGAAGTTCATATGCCCCTAAGGGTAAACACATAAAACCAATAACTCTTATTCAGGCCTCACAAAGACATAAGGTTTAGCTCTGTTGAAGATATGACAGAGAAACCACTTAAGAGCTCTGTAAAATGTGAAAAATTAAACACAAGGGACAGTACATTGTCTGTAACAGTAAAAATTACACACTCTGTAACCTTTTAGCAATGAAACTATTTCCACTGATGGTAAATTCATCTATCCTGTTAGAAGTTGAACTTGTCATTATATTTGCTTTCCCTTAAATATGCAAGTATAAATGAAGACAGCAGATGTATTTTATTTTAGGGGATACACTTTCTAATAGCCATAATGCTCAATTCTAACTGACACTGGTTTCATCTATATTAACACTTGTATCTATATATTTGTTAATGATAATAATAAACAAAAACATATTTAAGTTGGAGATGACATCTTCCTAAAATCAAACTAAAGTGCTTAGGATATATTTATTCCAAAGAAATATCCATAAAGAAATTCATTTCTGAAATGGACAGATGGAAGATCAATATTAAGAATGGAAGTCATAGTCATAAAACAAACTTTTAAGACAATGTTATCTTTGAAGCATTCCTAAATATCTCACTCTATCTGGAATTAAAAAGAATAAACTCTACCTTCTCCCTATCACACATGTGAACACACATATGAAAACACATGAATATAATTCTTACCAAAGAAACCAAAGACAAATTATGATTTTCAAAGAACCTTCATTTGCTTACTTTGAACTTGCTGTAGCATAGCTTCAACTAGATTCTGATTTTCAGGAGGACAGGGCTTAATCTAGATCTTTCTGACATTAATTTCAGTGCTCTGTAACAGGAAATAATAAATGCTTAATGTAGCTATTATAAAGTGTTTCTTTGGGCTGCTTTATTTTCTAGGTATCTGCACACCTTTGGATTTCTTCATCATTTATTCAGGAACCTCATTAAATGTTAGCCTTAGCACTCAATAAACTAGAGCAGAGGAAAAATCCTTCTCTTGAAGCTTCTCTTTAAGGCAGACATTCCAAGATAGTTTTTTTTCATTTTCCACCTGAACACATGCCTTTGAAACTCCATTATGTTATTCTCTTCTTCCCTCATCTCTTCTTTCCCCATCTTCAATAATTTTGTAAACTACTTGAGACTGGAAACTACCTTTATTTTTTCATATTTCTATCACTAATGGCTACCAATGTCTGGCATGTAGTAAAAATTTAATAAATGGTTTTTGACTGACTAAGTGACTTGGCAAAATCTCAGAGTTATTAATGACTAAGATGGAATTTCAATAATGAAAGGAAGTTTTTCCTGATTCCAAGTTCAGCATTTTATCCACTAAGTTGTGCAGTCTCAATCAATTTTCTATGATCAAATAATAATCAGCTTCCAAATTTTGTTATTTATACCCCTACAATATCATCTATCCTCTTGCCTCCATTTACCTGTATGTTTACCAGGCTCAGATTTTTATCACCTCATAGCTAAAACTATTGCAATCACCTTTTGGTCTCTTTGATTCAAGCCTCTTTCCACTCTAATCCATTTTCCCCTTAGTTGTCAAAGTGATTATTCACAATCTTAGTTCTGACTTGTTGCATTCCCTCCCTCAGGTTCCCCAACTCCCTCCCCCCAAAAGAAAAAAGTTACCTTAATGAACTCCATGTTATTTTTAGATTCAAATCCAAACATTTCTGCTTGGTGTTTAAGGCTCTTTAAAACTTCTCCCCTTCCAAATATTCTAATCTTCTTACATATTGCTCCTGTTTATATACTCTACCATGGACAATTCTGGTTCCTATATTATTTATCATACCCTACACTCTGATTCTTCTCTCTATGACATTAATAACTCTTATTTTTCTCTTGTATTTCCCCTATCATTCACTATCTCCTTCTTATGTGATAGTAGTTTCTCTGGTGATTGAACCTTAAAGCTGTCTCAGCCTCCTTGTACTCTGAGAAGTTCATACTTCATCTGCCTTGATCTCTACTCCAGGGGACTTCAACTAAGTCAATTATATATACCAATTCTTCCTGTTTTTCATACTTAGATATACAAACATGTACACTTGCATCTTACCCTAGCTCTTCTGTTTTCAAATTCTGTTCTCAAATTACAGCATATTGTGTTGTTTTACTAGATGCTAGCCAAATTAAGTTTCTGGCTTTTGGTTTTCCATAGCATAAGGAAGTTTTTGGAGGGGAGGGATTGAAGGAGGCAGAAATAAATTCTTTTGCAAGCAAGTGGGTCAGTTTGTGCTGTCCTGTCACAATGTGGTTGCTAGTAAAGGAAGGGGAATTTAGTGACCAAGTTAGAAATTAACTTTTTTCTATTGTTTAGTGTGCTATTGACTCCCTAAGATATTTTGGTGTCTTGGACAAGGGATGGGCAAGTTAAAAGTCAGAACAAGTCGGAGTTTCCTGTTTTTGTATGGTTTGCAATCTAAGAATGGTTTTTATATTTTAGATCATGGAGACAGCTAAAATTGCTTTTTTTCTTGTGCATAATTCTTATTTGGAGAGATTTGAGAGGTCATGAATATTGGAGAAACCTAATCTTCCATCTTTACCATCATGTGATTTTATACATTAGAATCATTAAGAATACCACAAAATTTATCCAAAGCAATTATCCTGCTCTCTTTTTCACCTACTCTATTTTAGGCACGATTTATCCTCCATTTGTAATGTTTCTCAGTGCTGTCATATTTAATCAGTGAACCGACATCCAACTTCATGACATAGTCTGGACAATAGATATTTTAATTTTTTATTAATTTTTTTATTTATTTAAGGCAATGGGGTTAAGTGACTTGCCCAAGGTCACACAGCTAGGCAATTATTAAGTGTCTGAGGCCAGATTTGAACTTAGGTCCTCCTGATTCCAGGTCCAGTGCTTTATCCACTGCACCACCTAGCTGTCCCAGATATTTTTATTACTTTAATTTTTTATGAGTTATTAGGTTGATCTTTCCAATAATCATGAATTTCTTTGAGTGAATCCGATAATATATTGAGGCTTAATGAAATCAACCCAATATTTCCTATATATTTATATATATATATATATGTATATACATATATATATATATATATATATATGAACAAAGAGGAGGTTATAACCTTTCTTCCATTTGAATCCTCTTTTATGACAATGGTGAATAATATTGATAAAAATATTTTGATTTTATCAAATATTTTGATTTTGAAATCTTACTTTGATTTGAAGAATGAAAGGATTGTTGAACAAATTATCTCTGTGGTTTATCTGTGAAGAACTTTGCATAATCTTTGAAAAATAATAGGAAGATAGTATATGATGATAAAAAAACTGACTCAAAATAAATGGATTTGGGTTCACATCTCACCTCCAATGCTTTCATCCTATTTATCCTTCATTTTGAATAAGACCAATGACATCAGGGGGTGATGTCTTGACTTGTGCATGAATTGGATTTTAATCAGGCAACATTGCACTGTCATTAACCTTACTTCTTTTCTAGAGAAATTGAAGTCCAGTGGTAAGAGAAAAGTCAATATGACTGGTCATGATTTGGGATTCAGTGGATGATATTGGTGTCTTTGGTGTCTGATCAAACTCTGCTTTAGTAGTTCAGTTGTATACATTACTGGCCTTGAAGTCATGAGGAAAGGAGTTTGAATCCAGACTCAGATATTTGCCACTTACTAGTTGTGTGATCTTGGACAAATCACTTTACCCTGATTACCTCACATCTGGGGCCATCTCTAGTCATCCTGATTCATATCCTCCAGATGACTCTGAGTCTGGTGACATAATACAGTATCCCCTTCACTCAAATCCAATTCATGTGCTTGTCATGGCATCCACTAGCTCGCTATGCTCTTCTTCACAAATGAGGGATAAACAATTTTATTATTATTATTATTATTATTATTATCATTATTATTATTACCTTTATTAGGTGTTTCCCCAGTGACTACTTGCTTTGATTCAGCCTGAGTACAGAGTTCATATGTCTAGGAAGTATACTGATGATCTGGAGGGCCTCCAGAGCAAGATGTCAACGGTGATGAAAGGTCTTATGGTCATATCATATGAAGATTGCCTAAAGGTATTAAGCATGTTCCCATTAGAGAAGGAGAATCTGATAGCTCTATTTAAGTATCTGAAAAGTAGTTATATGGAAATTGTGTGATGTAAGTTTAAATGTGATGTAAGAAAACCATTCTTTGTGAAGTGAAGAAATAAGTAAGTCCTTTCTGCTTCAAGGCCTTTAAGTAAGAGCTATATTATCCCTGGCAAAGAATGTTTAGAAGTCTGCTAGATTATATGGTCTGTTAGGTCCCTTCTAATATTTTAATTTTTCAATTCTTTTATCCTTTTTTTTACAACTTTATGTTGATTTTTGTTAATTGCTCTAATTAGCAAATGATCTAATTCTAATGATCATAGATTATTTATGCTAATTCTGAAATGGAATTGGGTGCTCTCAACACCCAGTACTTTCTACTTTTCTATTTGAATAACGGATTCAGAATTTATTGGTATGAATTTCTGAGTAAATTAAATTTCATTTACTTCTTTTGTTTATTAATCCTAAACCACATTTTCTGACATTTTTCCTATCTTCCTAATGCTCACATTTTTTATGAATATCCAAAGATACATTGACTTGTAGTAGAAGACACTGTCAATTGGATAGCTGAATGTTTCTCTATCTTCATTGTCTACAATGCATGTTGATAAATGAACTGTGCTCATTACAGAATAGCCTACAAATGTTTTTGTTTTCCATGTTTATCATGAATACCACAAATGAGATAACCAAATGCACCAAAATTATGCTTTTATTACTTTGGGAGACATGATAAATTAATGTTGCTAAAATGTTTTTCCTTTTTACCTGTTTAAGGAAGACCTGAGATCCCAATTCTTAACTAGCTACAACCTATTTTTGTCTCCTGGTTAATTTATATTGAGACTGATAAGGTTCAGTTATTTCAAGAATATCAATTCATTGATCATTTGACAAAGTCACATTTGAATTATTATAGTAAAATTGATGTTTATAAATGTTTTGATGATTTTTAGAAATTTGGGCCCATTTTCTTTTTTCTCCCATTTTCCTTTTATTTATGTATAATCAGGGATGTTCTTTGGCAAATACTAGACAACTTGAGAGCCAATTGTTAAATTTTCAGCATTGAGCATTAATATCTTTGAAACTAGAAAATGCTGTATAAATCAGGGTTTGGTTTAACTATTTTTTTTTGATTATCTAGAGTAAAGAAATAGTTTGAGAAAATTTAATTTTTCAATTTTTATCCTTTCTTAAAAAATGTCTGTTGATTTTTGTCCCTTGCAAATTAAACTCAGGTATTTCCCCTTCAGAAAGCTGGTTATTAAACATTTATCAGTATGCTACAGCCTTTATACATCCATGCTGTATTCCCAGTAGTATGTAAAGTTCTTGAGGGAAGAGACTTTCTTTTTTTATCTTTGTGCATTTTTTTCTTTTTTATATATTTTTGTAAAATATTCCCCAATTACATGTGGAATATTTTTTAAGCATTCTTTTAAAAAATGACCTTATTTTGATATATGATGTGATAAGTTGACCTATACCTACTTTCCACAAAAAATGCTTTTTAAGCACCTTTTTGTAGTGGCAAAGGATTTGAAATTGAGGGGATGCCCATTGATTGGGCAAAGGCTGAACAAGTTATGGTATATGAACGCTATAGAATACTCTTGTTCTTTAAGTAATCATGAATGGTCCAACTCTAGAGAAGAATGGAAAGGATTACATGAACTGATGCTGAGTGAAAGGAGCAAGAACCAAGAGAACATTTTACACATTAACAACAATATTGTGAGTTGATCAACTATGATAGATGCAGGTTCTTTCAGCAGTTCAGAGAGCTAGGAGACCTGCTATGGACAACACTATTCACATTCAGATGAAAAACAACAACAACAAATGCAAAAAACTATGGAATCTGAATGAGCACTATGTTCACTTTTAAACATTTCTCTTGTTTTTTCCTTTCTATCCCATAATTTTCTTTCTTTTCCCTTAGTCCTAATTCCTCATATACAAAATGACTAATATATAAACACAAATGTACATATATAATGTTTACTAGACTGTTGACCACTGAGGGGAATGGCATGGGAGAGGAGGGTGGAATAAAATTGTGTAACTTATAAATATGTAAGTGTATGAAGGTTGAAATACTCTCATACCATGTAATTGGAAAAATAAAATCAAATATCAATAAAAATGCTGAAAAATTTTTCCATCAATTTTTTGTCAAATAATGAATTTTTCCACTAAAACCTGTTACTGTTCATTTACAGTAGTAAATTTATAGTAGTAAATGAACAGTAATAGATTTTAGTGGAAAAATTCATTATCTATTTCTTAGTCAATATGAGTTTTTTTGATGAATGCTACCTTGTATTCTACTTTGAAATCTGATATTGCTAGTTGGCTTTCTTCATATTTTTTCTTTGATTCCCTTGAAATTCTTGACCTTTTGTTCTTCCAGATGAATTTTATTATTTTTTCAAACATTTTTTGCAAGGCAATAGGGTAAAATGACTTGCCCAAGGTCCCAAAGTTAGGTAATTATTAAGTTCTTGAAGTCCGATTTGAATTAGGTCCTCCTGATTCCAGGGCTAGTGCTCTATCCATTGTGCAACCTAATTGCCCACTGTTTTCAAAGTCTTTAAAGTGATTTTTTGGTAGTTTTATTGGCATTGCACTGAAATAGTAAATTAAGTTTGGTAGAATTGTCTTTTTTATCCCAGTGGCTCAGCCTACTTATGAGCAATTCATGGTTCCAGTTGCTTACATCTAACTTTATATACATGAAACATGTTTTGCATTCGTTTTCATATAGTTCCTGGGTTTATCTTGGCAGACAGACTACCATATATATGTGTTTGTTTGTCTACAGTTATTTTAAATGAAATTTCTCTTTCTATTTCCTATTGGTGAGTTTTGTGAGTTTATTTTATATCCTGCAATTTTGCTAAATTTAATTGCTTCTACTAGAATTTTTAGTTTATTCTCTAAGATTCTCTAACTTATCATTTGTATAGAGTGATTGTTTTATTTCCTCATTGCCTATTTTATTCCATAAATTTATTTTTTGTCTTTTTATTATAGCTAGCATTTCTACAACTATAATGAATAATAGTGATGATAATGAGCATCCTTACTTCATTCCTGATTTTATTGAGAAAGCTTCAAATTTATTACTATTTCAGATAATTGTTACCGTTACATGGTTCCATGTATAGAATTCTGGGACTAGACTGTGGACCTGAGTTCAAAATTGGCCTCAGATACTTACAAACTGTCTGAATCTAGGCAAGTCACTTGCCCTGTTTGCTTCAGTTTCCTCATTTGTAAAATGAACTGGAGAAGGAAATGATTAACCACTCTAATATTTTTGCCAAGAAAACCCTAAATGAGATGATGAAGAGTTGCAGTCCTGAATAACAACTGAACAACAAAAACAAACAAACCAGTGGCAAAGAGAATAACTGATAAGTAAAAACTTTCAAAGGTAATAATGATATTAATCTCCTAATGATTTACCAAGTTCTCTATATGTTATAGGTTAAATAGATTTGTAATTAATCTGTGATTTACAATCTTAGGAGAGTGACTTGGAATATTGGGGAGTTAAGTAACATGTCCTGGGTCAGGCAGCCAGAATGTGACAGTGATAAGATATTAATTTAGGCTTTCCTGACTTTGAGTTCTCCTTTTTTTCAAATAATCCTTGATACTTCTCAAGATGAAATTAAATAAAGATAAATGTAAAGTCTCTCACCAGGACTCAGAAAAGTCAATTGTATAGATACAGAATGGAGGACATAAATTAAAAAAAATGTAATGTGTAAAAATCTCACTGGATTTAGTAAATAACAAAACCAGTGGGAATCAATAGATTCTAGGATAAGATAGACAGAAAGACCACAGGAGAAACACAGGAGGCAGCTATGTCACTCAGTGGATATAGCACTGGGCCTGAAATCAGAAAGACTTGGGTTTAAATCTGACCCTGGGCAAGTCACCTAACCTCTGTTGACTTTAGTCTACTGGAGAAGGAAATGACAAATCTCTCTATTATCTTTACCAAGAATACTCCATAGACAGTTTTGGAACTCTATAGTCCATGGAGTCATGAAGAGCTGGAGATGACTGAATGAGTTAACTATAAAAGAAACATAGGAGGGAGGTGGGGGTGAGGAGAGAGAGAGAGAGAGAGAGAGAGAGAGAGAGAGAGAGAGAGAGAGAGAGAAATGATAGTTTTATACTTAAGATATCCAGCAAGAGAGGGAAAAGGGAGTGAACTAGTATATGATTATTTTGATTTCCCAATAGTGTTCTTCTTCCTGCCTGCCTTCTTGCCTACCTTCCTTCCTTCTTCTTTCTTTCTTTATTCTCTCTTCTTTCCTTCTTTTTCCTTTCTTTTTCCTTCTTCCTTCTTTCTCTTTCTTCCTTTCTTTCTCTTTTTCTTCCTTTCTTTCTCTCTTTCTTTCTTTCTTTCTTTCTTTCTTTCTTTCTTTCTTTCTTTCTTTCTTTTTCTCTTCCTTCCTTCCTTCCTTCCTTCCTTTCTTCCTTTCTTATCTGTCTGTCTGTTTTACTGTCTTTCTGTCTTGTCTCAAATCTTGTAGTTGGCTGCCATGATGACCTGACACATACTAGCTAGGATGAAGTAAATTAAGGCTTATTAGGGAAGTTAAAAATAAAGGACCAGGTCATATTGTTAAGAAATATCAGTTTTGGGGCAGCTAGGTGGCATAGTGGATAAAGCACTGGCCTTGGAATCAGGAGTACCTGGGTTCAAATCTGGTCTCAGACACTTAATAATTACCTAGCTGTGTGGCCTTGGTCAAGACACTTAACCCCATTTGCCTTGCAAAAAAAAACTAAAAAAAATATCAGTTTGGAGATTCAAAGTTAGTTGTTCTGATTTCGAATCCAATGTTGTATGATCAAATTCACTCCTTATGTTATATTTCCCACCCTAACTAAACTATATTCATATAGACAAATGTTGATTTCTTCCCTGGATTTTTTTCATACATTTAAGAACAAACAAAAACTCTAGAAGTAAGAGCTATAAATAATATTACATTAAAAAACTATAACATGTTCAAACAGGAAATGAAACCAGATTACATTTCAAGAGAAAATAGAATTTTATACTAGTCAACTAGCTATCACAACTTCATGAAACTTGTATGAAGACTAAGTTTATTACAAGAGGAACTAACATGCATGTTGAATTCAAAAGCAGAGCAAAGAATTCACAGTCCATTCAGAAATTTTCATTTTCATGACAGTAGATCAAAGGAAGGAATGGGTACCAGATATCTCCTCCTAAATGGGCAAGGCATGAGGAGGGGAAATGTAGTGAGAAAAGGATAAAAAAATCCTCCTGAAGGAGAATGATACTCAAACCAGAGCTATCACATGGCAATTGTATATTGGATCCATTTATGTGAATTATCTCTTCAACTTCTCTTTTCCAGACTAACTTAGAGGTGATTTTGACCATTTATTCTACTCACTACCTGAAGGTTGTAGCAAAAGCTTCAATCTTTTCCCTTGGGAATTTAGACCATGATGCTGGGAGGGTCAGTTTAACTACAAAGAGTTCCAACTGCACAATTTCCCAGCTTGGTGCAGACTGAGTAGCACCTGTTTTGCTTCCCATGAACAGACAGGAGATCCAACTTGGGGTGCAAGCAATTAACTATATCAACTCAATAGGCAGAACTTGGTCTTTGAAACATTCAGTGGCTGCTACATACTCTGGGTTCTATATTTCTGGAAAATATGGCAATTCAAGAAGATAGGTTAAGTTGGATTCAGAGTAACATATAACTCATATCATAATTAACTTAAAATGATATTCAAATTTTAAATGGATCTGTGATTGTATTGGTAAGGATATTCCCATACCAATAACAATTCATCCATGACTGCTTAGCCTTAGATTATAGTTCTCCCACAAGTTTAACACAAGTTATCCTACCAATGTACTGGAGCCCTCCTCAAATACCTATATTCCAGGCATTAGCAAGTCGTACCTAGGGTATCCATGGGTTTGTTGTTACTCTCACCCCATGGACAACTCATTTTTTATCATTCACTTTTTTGTTGTTATCTGTTAAATCATTTTTAAAGAATCCTAATCTATAGCATATTGAAACCTGATCAGTCTTTCTATCTTTCTTTTTTTCCTTTCTCTATCTTCTTCACTTTGAGTGATCTTCATAAATTCAGAACTTTGTATTTCTTCAGGGCCTCTAAAATGTAATACTATTCACATCTTTCACTTCCTAAGTAGCAAATAAGTTTCTCCTTTCATATCTTTTGTCAAACATTATTGTTTTTCTTTAATCTTTTTTTTCCGGGGGCTGGGGGACAAGAGAACAGTATAATTTCTCACATTTTTATCCTTCCTGGAGTTAGATAGCTGGTCAAAAACACCCCTGAGTTGGTCTGGAAAAGAGAAGTCTAAGAGATAATGCATACAAATGGATTCAATATACAATTGACATGTGATAGTTATGGTTTGAGTATCATTCACAAATATAAGGAACATGCTTTCAATTCTAGCTACTGAGGTCAAATCCAAGAAGACTGATTAAAAAAATAAAGAGTCCAATCCCATGCCAGATTTATTTCTAGATTAGCCAAGTTTAATGACTAATTATCAAATATCTATTATCTTTGGTGTTCTGTATACAAAGTTATATAATCAAAGAAAAAGAATTTTAATTTACTTCTGGTAAAAGCTTCCCCCCCAACCCTCATATACTTTACCATTTCACTAATAACCCATCTTGTCCAAAAATATTGTTTCTTTTAAATTCCAATAAGTGGATGCTGGAATCTATTTTTTCCACAAACTTTTGAAGTAATAATTGATTTGAATATATGTAAAATCTGGCTCCTTCCCCTTTTCAGCTAACACATACAGAGAGAGAGAGAGAGAGAGAGAGAGAGAGAGAGAGAGAGAGAGAGAGAGAGAGAGAGAGAGAGAGTTTTTGAAAAGAAAATGCAGAATACAGAAGGAGATAGTTTAATCTGCATTACTCCCCAGGGAAGATAATTTCCTGCCTAATAACCATCTGGATTGCATCACCTTCAAATAGAATGGATAGACATCAATGTATAGCCATATGAATTATTCCAACATTTTGTAGAGAAATAGGCATAATGGATTAGGGAGGAGAGGGCTGTGTTCTAATCTTTTCTTACCAGTTCTGAGTTACTGTTCTTGATAATAATCACATTCCAGAAGTCAATGATTTTAATTTCTCTGCAATGAACTTAATTTTCCTTCACAAAACTTTATTTTTTTAAAGTCTATCAATATTTTGGCAGCAAGAAATGGAAAAGATATGTGTTCAACTGTTTCTGACTCTTTGTGTCCCCATTTGGGGTTTCTTGGCAAAGATATAGAGTGATTTGCCATTTCCTTTTCCATCTCATTTTATAGATGAGGAAACTGAGGTAAACTAGGTGAAGTGACTTTTCCAGGATCACACAGCTAGTAGTGTCTGAGGCCATATTTGAACTTAGGAAAGAAGTCTTCCTGTCTCCTGTTGCTCTATCCACCACACCACCTAGCTGTCCCAAGGAAAATATGGTCAACTTAAAAATAATAACTGATATTTATTTAGCACTTTAAGATTTGCAAAACTCTTTGAATATATATATTATCTGAATTGAGTCTTACAATTCTGTGAAAAATGCACATGAGCATATATAGGATGAATATACTGGAAAGTGAAACACTGTGGACATTACTTCTGAGACATAGCTATTCAATGCTTGTTAGGTGGTACAGTGGATAGAATGCTAAACTTGATCCAGAAAGAGCTAGGTTCATATCTTGCTTCATATATTAGTTGTTTATCACTTTGGGCAAATTACTTAAAACATTAGCCAAAAGGAGTTCTAAAATACCTTCCAGCTCTAAATCTATGTTAATATTTTTCACATTCATTTGTTTTGATCCATGGTCCTGGGGCAGTTTGACTTAAGAAGAAAATAGAAACAAAGAAGTAACCCAATAGATTGGGAAACATATAACCAAATTGTGGTTTTGTTCCTGATTCCCTGGACTTTGCTACCTCCAACTCAATAAGACTCCTCTCTCTGAAAGATGCTTCTGTTCCCTCTTCCAATTGTTAAGTTCTTTCTAAAACCTCTATTCCAGAAAGTCCCCAAGTCAGCTACCCTCATTTCTCTTGTCTCTGTTCTTGGCTCTCCAGACATCTCCACTTCCAACTCAGAAGTCCTCTTAATTTGGAAGATTCAGGTTCTCCTATGACCCTTTCACCTGGGAAGATTCTACTATCCCACACTCCTTCCCATTGGGGATCCTCCTTAGAAGTGCCAAAACCAGTCAATATTCACATTTCTCTTGATTGTCCTCTATGCTCTCTGGGATTCTCTACCTTCTTTCCCCCCACTGCTACTAATTTTTATTTTCCTTTTACATTTTGCTTTCAGTATTAGAATGTAAGTTCCATGAGGACAAGAATTATTTTTTAAATTTTGTTTCTTGTATTTGTATTCCCAACACTTAGCCGATTGTACTTACATAGTAAGTGCCTTATAATCCACCTATCTACCTACCTATCTAATTATCTATCCATCTGTCTCAGAACTGTGTTCAAACTTTTTTTTAACTAATCCTGTATGACCTTGAGCAAGTATCATGTAGTCCCTCTGGAACTCCATTCTTTGATTTGGAATAAAGAAGGGTTGTGCTAGAGTACTTTCAACATCCCTTCCAACTATAAATCATATTATTTTGGTCTATGGATAATCTCAACCTTTCTCCTATCTTCTCCAAATACAAATACTCAGTCCAACCAAGCAGTTGCTCTTGTTGTTGGAAGATGGAAAAAAAGCTCTTTAGGCAAGATGTTCCAATGACTATGGGATCCATTTAACCTTAAAAAGCAAAACAAAAAACCCCATAAAAATCTACTATTTAGATTCACAATTATCCTGCTCCCTTAACAAAAACTTCTCAATGTTTCTTCATTTCTGGTGTTTCTGCAGGTTTATGGCTGCCATTGAACTTGAGGGCAGAAGTTCACTGAAGCATTTTATGCTGTAACAGCCTCTTGGAATTATCTTTTCTCTCTCTTTTTTAATACTAGATGATTATCAATCTAAGAAACACATTTTGAAAGTAAAATGCTGTATGAGAAAGTTGTCACAATACATAGCTATTCCACATCTTTGTAGGTTGACAAAATGTTAACTGGAACATAAAAATCTCTTGTCATAATCAAATCACAATATGAAACATCCCAGAAGAGAAAAAATAATAAGACCTCTAGCAGACTATAGAATGAAATTGCATATGAAAATGCTACTTTTATTTTGGCACCTGAGACTAATCACTGGAGGTGCAAGTAGAAGAATTAGTTTATTCTCTAGTACTTAGATAAGGCAAGTTATGAAAGTGTAAGGAATCTAGTTAATTGGGATGAGCCCAGAAACAGACTGTTTATTCACTGGCTTTCTTTAAACAAGGCACATTAGCCCAATCAAACTGGAACAGTGGGGAAATACTTAAGGACTGGATGACTATAACTTCCTGAATCTGTATGTATAGTGCTATCCAATCAACTTTTTTCTGGTCCATTTAGTCCTTCTTAGTGTCCTAAAGACAGTAACAAGTTATTATTGCGCTTTTTGTAGTTGTTGACTGCTGTTCTGGAGCCTAGCAGAAAAGCAACCAGCCCACAGGCAATTTTTAATAGCAAAAATTCTCTCATCCTCCCCTTTGAAGTACCCAGGAGCAGTCAGAGGCACCGAAAACAAAGCAATCTTTTTCCATGAGCAGCAAGGGAAGAGTAATACATTCCAGTAAAAGCTCTGCTTTTACCAGATTGTGAATATTGCTTCAAACTAGCAAGCATGGTTTCTTTCAGTTTTTGAGGACCAAATTGGTATGGGCAAAATATACCATTTTTCCTTGTCCACTTGGTTTGTGCTAAGGCAAGCCTTCAGAACTTCTGGAGCTATTCAGACACCTCATAAGAAGTTTTCTAAAGCAAGCTATGGATAAATTTAAAAATCTCATAGCACATTATGAATTGGAAAGGGTTCAAAAGCAGCCACCAACTCTTTGTCATTATTCTCAGTTCTAAAAATGACCATTTCAGAACTTGGTATAATTTTGATGAAGGCATCATTTTTTTTATATATTAAAAACAACTCTGAGAGCATTTTGGCAGAAATGAATGAGAACCTGCAAGGGCCTTTCTCATTTGAGGATGTGAGAATTCTATCTTACTCTACAGTATTTCTGAAGCATGTGGGTTCGGTAGAAAAAGAGAAGACTCTGGGAATCTTTGGAAGGGGTGGACAAGAAAACATTTGAGTTCTCTTGAGGTCATTTCAGGATAATTTTTTTGTTTGTTTTTTGCAAGGCAGTGGGGTTAAGTGACTTGCCCAAGGTCACATAGCTAGGTAATTATTATGTTTCTGTGGTTGCATTTGAACTTAGGTCCTCTTGACTCCAGGGTCAATGCTCTATCCACTGTACCACCTAGCTGCCCCTATTTCAGGTAATTAAATGCCAAGATATTCATTTGGAATACTGGAGGGACATAGGAAGCCTATCAACATAATTACTGATGATATTACAAGAAGAGGGAGAGATCAATATTTTATTTGGCATATCAAGAGATGGGCCTAAAGTTATCATTTTTCTTTTAAAATTGGTGTTGTGTACCAGGAATGCAAGGTTGGTTCAATATTAGGAACACTTTTAGTATAATTGACTCTAACAGTAACAAACCAAAAGAAATAATATGATTATCTCAGTAAATGTTGAAAAAGTTTTTGACAAAACACAGCACCCATTCCTATTAAAAAAAACACTAGAGAGCATAGGAATAAATGGAAATTATTCCTTAAAACAATTAGCAGTATCTATCTAAAACCATCAACAAGCATTCCATGTAATGGGGAAAAGATAGACGTATGCCCAATAAGATTAGGGGTGAAGTAAAGATCGCTATTACCACCACTATTATTCAATATTGTATTAGAAAAGTTAACTTTAGAAATAAGAAAAAAGAAATTGAAGATATTAGAATAGGTAATGAAGAAACAAAGTACTCACTCTATGCAGATGATATGATAATATGTTTAGAGAATCCTAGAAAATTATCTAAAGAACTACTTGAAACAATTAGAAACTTTAGCAAAGTTGCAGGATAAAAATGAATCCACACAAATCATCAATATTTCTATATATTACTAACAAGATGCTCCAGCAAGAGATAGAATGAGAAATTCTATTTAAAATAACTGCAGACAATATAAAATACTTGGGAGTCTACCTCCCAAAGTAAAGTCAAAAACTGTATGAAAACAACTATAAAATACTTTTCAAACAAATAAAATTAGATCTACGTAACTGGCCAAATGTCAATTGCTTTTGAGTAGGCTGAGCTAATATAATAAAAATAACAATTCTAACTAAATGAAGTTGTTTATTCAGTGCCATACCAAGTCAAACTTCCAAACAATTACTTTACTGAACTAGAAAAAACAGTAACTATATTCATATGGAGGAACAAAAGATCAAGCATATTAAGGGAATTAATGGAAATAATACAAAGGAAGGTGGCCTAGCCATGCCAGAGATAAAATTATATTATAAAACAACAGTCATCAAAACTGTTTGATACTGACTGAAAAATAGAGTGGTGGATCAGTTGAACAGATTAAGTGGAAAAGAAACAGTAGTAAATGACTATCATAAAATCTGCTGTTTGATAAATCCAAAAATAGGAACTTCTGGGATTAGAACTCACTCTTTGATAAAAACTGCTGGGAAAAACTGGAAACAGTTTAGCAGAAAGTAGGCATAGATAAGCATCTTACACCCTATACTAGGATAAGATTGAAATGGATACAGTACTTAGACATAAAAGGTGATATCATAAGCCAATCAGGAGAACAAGGAATGGTTTACTTGTCAGATCTGTGGAAAGCAGAGCAAAGAAGAGTCAGATAATATTATAAAATTCAAAATGGATAATTTTGATTACATTAAATTGAAAATTTTTTTCCATAAATAAATCCAAATCAACCAAAATTAAAAGAGGGAAGTTGGGAAAGCAATTTTTGACATCTAGTGTTTTTGACAAAGAATTCATCTCTAAAACATTTAGAGAACTATGACAAATTTGTAAGATTACCACTCATTCCCCAATTGATAAATGATTGAAGGATATAAAAATATAATTCTCAGATGAAGAAATTAAAGTTAACTATAATTATATGACAAAATGTTCTACAGCATTATTGATTAGAGAAATGCAAATTAAAACAACTCTGAGATACCATTTCAAACCCATCAGGTTGACAAAAATGACTAAAAAGGAAAATGATCAGTATTGGAGGGAATATAGAAAAACTGGGACACTGAAGCATTGTTAGTGGAGTTGTTAACTGATCCAACCTTCCTGGAGACCAATTTGAAATTAGATTCAAAAGACAATAAAACTGCATATCCTTTGATCCAGCAGTACCAGTCTATATCCTAAAGACATCATAAAAAAAAGTAAAAATCCACACGTACAAAAATATTTGTAGCAGTTCTTTACACAGTGGCAAAGAACTGGAAATTGAGGGATGCCCATCAATTGAGGAATGACTGAACAAAATGTGGTTTATGAATGTGATGGAATACTATTGTTCTATAAGAAATCAAGAAGTACGGGACTTCAGAATATCCTGGAAAAACTTGCATGAACTGATGCCTAGTGGAATGAGCAATACGTTATGCACACTAAAAGCAACATTGGGTGATGATCAGCTATGAAGGACTTGTTTATCTCAGAAGACAATAATCAAAAACAATTTTAAAAGACTTGTCATGGAAAATATTATTCATATCCAGAGAGGAAACTCTGGAATTGAAATGCAGATCAAAGTTTACTTACTGTCTTCAATTTTTTAAAGTTGTCTAATGCATCATATATTTTTCTCTCTATTATTTTCCCCTCTCCCTTTTGATTTGATTCTTTTTTCACATGATCAATATGAATCTATGTGTGGTATGGTTACACATTTATAACCTGTATGAGATTGTTTCTGTCAGGAGGAGCAGAGAGGGAAGGAAGGGAGGGAGAAAAATGTAAACTGAAAATCTTGCAAAAAATGATTGTTGAAAACAATTGTTGTATGTAGTTAGAAAAAATAGATAAATATATTTTTTAAATTGGTGTTTTGAATTTCTTTGCCAAGAGTAGCAACATATTAAAATAAGACCATCTCATTTCTTTAGGTTCTTTTTGTTATCCAGAATAGACTAGTTCAAACACTGAGATAATATTATTTGATGGCAAAATTCACTTGAGGTGGAACTGGTTTCTTTGTGTGTGTGTGTGTGTCTTGGAGATCCTATATGAAGCATTAATGACCCTTGGTTATTCCTACTTTTTTAGTCTTCTCATGGTTTGCAATCCCTTTTCCCCATTACTTTGATATTTAGTCATGATGATCTCTTTGCCTTTCCTCCATCTCCTGACCTTTCATTGGTTATCCTCCATGCCTTGAATTCTCTGCCTCAAGTACATCTTCTGAACAACACCCTGCCCCTACCCCACCCTGCTTTACTAAACTTTCTTCAAGATCCAGCTAAAACTGTGCCTTCTACAAGAAGCCTTTCCTGATGTCTCTAGTGCCTTGTCTTTGGTGATGACTTCCAATTTAACCTGCATGAATTTTGTTTATATGTAATTGTTTGCATGTTGTCCCCCCTTTAGACCTTGTGCTCCTTGAAGCCAGTGTTTTTTTTTCTTTGTATCCTTAGTGCTTAAACATAGTGATTGGTACATATTGGTTTTTAATAAATGCTTATTAACTGACTTAAATTCATGAACCAAAACTATTTTGATAAATATATTTCAATTAGATCAGTTTCCTTTGTAATCCCATATGACACACATACATATATATACATAAATATATACATATATATATATATAGTTAATGCATCTAAAGATATTATTCTGAGAAGTGATCCATAGTTTTAGACTTCAAAGGTACCTTAAAAGTAATTTGGTTCAATTCTCCTCCTTCATTTTACAGATCAGGAAACTGAGTCCCAAGTAAATGACTTGCCCAAATTCACATCTATGACAAGATGTGAATATATCCTGTCTGCAGCCAGAATACTTCCCTCTGTAACATGTCTCCTTTTAACATGAATCTCTGTTATCATTCTTCTTATGCAAAGATGGAACTGGTTGCTACAAGAGCTCCACCCTGGATGGCATCCAGACTATATAACAGGATAACAGATTTTATCTCAGAAATTCTAACTCCCTTAAAATCTTTCCTTTTCAAGAACTTCACCATTTGCTTTGATGCCTGAATATAGTGCAGAGGAAGTTTTCCTTATTCTAGCTACTGAAATGATTATTTGGGTTGAAAATAAATCTTGTAATGTCTGAAGTAAACAGGAAAAAAAATAAATTCCTACAATAGGTTCTATGGGGAAAAACAACAACCTGGAAGCAGTTTCAGTATCAGTATATGGAAAGATTTCAGAATCACACAGAGAATGACAGAATCCTAGAGTTTTGGAAGGGATCTCAGCAGCCATATGGTGAACTATATAGCTGCTGAGATCTCTTCCAATTCCTGAACAAAAGTGCTCTTGACAATGTACCTGACAAGTGATCATTCAGCTTTTGCTTGGAGACTTTGAGGGAGAGAAATTTCCTTTCTCCAGAGGTTGTCTATTCCACTTCTGGATAGCTTTAATTATTGAAAATTATTTTCCTTAAATCAGTCTTAAATTTTCCTCTTTACAATATACATCCTTTATTCCCAGAAAAAGTAATACCATCCATGATACCATCTCACCATTTCATTATTTTACTTTGACTTTCTGTTTTTCACTAGCCTAATCATTCTTTTCTACTCTGGGTTAAAGATTTGAGGTTCTTGGATTGTTTTTGGTGCTGACATTAGCCTGTGTTCAGACATGATTTGTTCTGTTTTACAGGAGTCCTGTCATCAGAATTTTATTTGACTTTCTTATACTCAGGAAAATTTTTTTCAAGTTTTCTCTTTGTCTCTGTTTTTCTCAGTCTCTGTCTTTGTCTTGCTGTCTGTTTCTCTCTGTCTCTCTGCCTCTCTGTCTCTGCCTCTCTGTCTCTCTCTCTGTCTCTCTCTCTCTCTCTGTCTCTCTCTCTCTTTCTCTGAGTGTGTGTATGTCTCCCTCTTCTGTTAACATTTTCATAATTATCATTTCACCACTACCACCACCACTGTTACTACTAGCTTTCATCTTCCTCTCTT